>NC_091465.1:320000-415000 GCF_027789765.1 Dendropsophus ebraccatus | reverse complement strand
GAGTAGTCCAATGGTTTCCCACGGAGTAGCAGTGACGTCACTGTAGTAATTGCCGTAGTTCATGCAGGTCACACATCTAACGTGTGTCAGCGATCACCGTATGCCGAGTGTTGGTAGTAGTGGAGCCACCGGCCGGGGCCGCTCCCAACCCGACACCTCAACACCTACAACTACTGGAAAGATACAGAAGAATGGAGGATACTATAGAACATCACACAACTAGCAGGTATTCAGCCGTATAGCTATATATCACTAAGGAGACTTATACTGCTTGAACGGACCATTGTTACTATCTACTCACATACGTTACATAAGATTATATACATTTTTATAGGACAGTGTCTCTCAGGAAACCTCTTTTCCATCATCTAAGCTCACACTGTAGCACTTTAGGTGTATACACATATTTTTGGCGTATTGATATATTTGGTAGCAGTTTATATTTGCTGCAGCCAAAACAACTTTGGTTTATAACAATGTATTGGTGAGGTTGTATCAGTAGGGTTGTGGAGTTGTGGTGTTAGGGTGGCATGTATGAGTATGAGTGTGAGTGTGAGTGTGAGTGTCTATGAGAAGTGTTATTGCTAGTCTGACTGTTAGGGAATAATGACGGGATAACTTGTATGGATGATAGAGCCTGTTACATGGAGATGTGGATATCTCTGGGACAAATTTATAGTCAAGAATAACATTGATGAGCATGTGGTATACGGGAAAGGAACTATATTGAGTGTCTGTGTTGGGGTAAACATATTTTGGATATACGACTAGGAACCTAATTATGTGTTGCCTGATAATGCTGAAGACAATAGTGTTAGATATTCACCGTAGGGACATACAGGATAATATGTGACATTGGGACATTAGATACTGCTGGCAATATAATGAAATCTGGGGACACAATTAGGTCACATGACAAGGTTGGAGATATGGCGCTAGATATTCGCCGTAGGGATATACAGGAATTTGTAATCATGTTAGCAATAATATCTAAATCCTGAAGAGGAGCAGAAATGTTGGAAAACGGGAGTAATTTGTAGCCTCTTTTTATTGTATTGTTGGCATATTAGGTTTGGGATGTGGATCCTATTCCTTGGTGGTATATGGTATATGGTAGGTTTCTTGTATAACAATACTCCAGCAGTGACTAATAGTAACTAATACTTATTCACTGAGTGTAGTGATTTTGTGATGAAGGTGCCCAAGTGCATTGAGTATTACCCATAACAAATGTATGAGAACGATAGAGGTATGTGAATGAAATTGGGATTATTTGATAGGTGTATGTGTATATATATATATATATATATATATATATATATATATATATATATATATATATATATATGTGTGTGAGGTTTTTGATAATAGTTGAGTTGGGAGACTGAGTGGTGGAACACATAGGGATCGTGTGCGCATGACCAATGACCTGTAAGGGCACGCTGTGCGCACTATGGAACGCAACACGTTATGCTTGGTCCTTATAAGCTGTGAATCAGATGATGGATCATTACTACTTCCGGGCATGCACCATGTGTGGAACGCACGCCACGGACGGCCATGAATGACTGCACCACATGCGCGGTGATTGCACTCCAATTCCATAACTGAATAGGTAAAGTATATTATTTGATTTCCGGTATTTATGATATAAAAGATAGACTATTGCTAGTGATCAATTTCCCCTGACGAAGTCACCATTCTGGAGTGACGAAACGCGTAGGGTTTTGTGCTAGAACAGTCCACTGGGATCCTGGGGGATATTGGTTTTTGATATTATGTGATATTTTTATGCTGCTGTGGGGATGGATGATGTCTATTTCCTTGTATTATAGGGGGATGTAGATTTGGTTTCACTATTGGCGTTCATTTATTATTCGTGGAGGTTATTAATTTTAGGAATCACTGTATATAATGTATTTATTGTTATTTTTTCACAGAGCACTTTAGAGGAAATAGTTGTGGACATTCATCCTCAGCAGTGAGGGAATAGGTAGATATTTGTAGATTTATGGTTGTGGATCCCAAAGCATTTTACAGGTGGCGCTCTAGTTAGAAGTTCAACTTTATTATGTTTGCTTCTGTGGATATTTCACCCATGTGGGTGTATTTTAAGTGTTTTTAAGTGTTTGTCTAGCTTTTTGTACAGGATTAATTGATGTTTAATAAAAATTATATGAATTCTTGATCATTTGTGGGTGCACCATTTAGTGTCTTTTCTGTTTTGTGCTATGTCTATTGGTTAAAAACACTGGTGGCATCCCATATTCTTTGATAATAGGTTAGCTCTCTGTGTCATAAATACTAGTAAGTGTATGTCAGTCTATGTCTGTGTGTGTGCGTGTCTGTGTCTGTGTGTGTGCGTGTCTATGTCTGTGTGTGTGCGTGTCTATGTCTGTGTGTGTGCGTGTCTAATGTCTGTGTGTGTGTGCGTGTCTATGTCTGTGTGTGTGTGCGTGTCTATGTCTGTGTGTGTGCGTGTCTATGTCTGTGTGTGTGCGTGTCTATGTCTGTGTGTGTGCGTGTCTAATGTGTGTGTGTGTGTGTGCGTGTCTATGTCTGTGTGTGTGTGCGTGTCTATGTCTGTGTGTGTGCGTGTCTGTGTGTGTGCGTGTCTATGTCTGTGTGTGTGCGTGTCTAATGTCTGTGTGTCTATGTCTGTGTGTGTGCGTGTCTATGTCTGTGTGTGTGTGCGTGTCTATGTCTGTGTGTGTGTGCGTGTCTATGTCTGTGTGTGTGCGTGTCTATGTCTGTGTATGTCTATGTCTGTGTGTGTGCGTGTCTATGTCTGTGTGTGTGCGTGTCTATGTCTGTGTGTGTGCGTGTCTGTGTGTCTATGTCAGTGTTTGTCTATGTCTGTGTGTGCATGTGTGTGTATGTCAGTGTATGTCTGTGCGTGTCTATGTCTGTGTGTGTGTGTGCGTGTCTATGTCTGTGTGTGTGCGTGTGCGTGTCTATGTCAGTGTATGTCTATGTCTGTGTGTGCATGTGTGTGTATGTCAGTGTATGTCTACGTCTGTGTGTGTCTATGTCTGTGTGTGTGCGTGTCTGTGTGTGTGTGCGTGTCTATGTCTGTGTGTGTGCGTGTCTATGTCTGTGTGTGTCTGTCAGTGTATGTCTATGTCTGTGTGTGCATGTGTGTGTATGTCTACATCTGTGTGTGTCTGTGTGTGTGCGTGTCTGTCTGTGTGCGTGTCTGTCTGTGTGTGTGCATGTGTGTGCGTGTCTGTCTGTGTGTCTATGTCTATGTCTGTGTGTGTGCGTGTCTACGTCTGTGTGTGTGCGTGTCTGTCTGTGTGTGTGTGTGTCTATGTCAGTGTATGTCTATGTCTGTGTTTGCATGTGTGTGTATGTCAGTGTATGTCTATGTCTGTGTGTGTCTATGTCTGTGTGTGTGCGTGTCCATGTCTGTGTGTGTGTGTGTGTGCGTGTCTATGTCTCTGTGTGCATGTGTGTGTCTATGTCAGTGTATGTCTATGTCTGTGTGTGCATGTGTGTGTGTCAGTGTATGTCTATGTCTGTGTGTATCTATGTCTGTGTGTGTGCGTGTCCATGTCTGTGTGTGTGTGTGTGTGCGTGTCTATGTCTCTGTGTGCATGTGTGTGTCTATGTCAGTGTATGTCTATGTCTGTGTGTGCATGTGTGTGTATGTCAGTGTATGTCTATGTCTGTGTGTGTCTATGTCTGTGTGTGTGCGTGTCTGTCTGTGTGTGTGTGTGTCTATGTCAGTGTATGTCTATGTCTGTGTGTGCATGTGTGTGTATGTCAGTGTATGTCTATGTCTGTGTGTGTCTATGTCTGTGTGTGTGCGTGTCTGTCTGTGTGTGTGTGTGTCTATGTCAGTGTATGTCTATGTCTGTGTGTGCATGTGTGTGTATGTCAGTGTGTGTCTATGTCTGTGTGTGTGCGTGTCCATGTCTGTGTGTGTGTGTGTGCGTGTCTATGTCTCTGTGTGCATGTGTGTGTCTATGTCTGTGTGTGTGCGTGTCTGTCTGTGTGTGCATGTGCGTGTGTGTATGTCAGTTTATGTGTGTGTGAGAATTGAACAGAATAGAAGGGCCTGAGGCCTCTGAATATTCATGGTTGTCCCTTCTTCTCCTCCAGCCTATGCTGACCACCTCTTCCATTTCCCGTGCTCCCGCTCTGGCTGTGACATTGTCGACGACCAATGTATTTGTCAACACAGCGGATGTGACCGGACTTTTGAATTCAAAGACGGAAGGAGTTGCCACAAAGTATTAAGTATGACTTTAGTTTCTTTCTTTCTTTTTTTTTTATAAATCTTTATTTATTTTATAAAGAGAACATACAAACAATCTTACAATGCAATTTTCAGTCCCTTCCCACCCCCCAACCCCCAACTGAGCACGGTATACTATTTTACTTTCTATCTTTTACAATTTTCCATAGTTGTTATATCTTGACTCTCCTACTCTTCCTTCTCATAATAATCTACCCATTCTCCTCTCCCCTCCCCTCATATCTTCCATATAATCCACAAGCTTTCCTCCACTCTATCACACTCGGATTTTTTGGAGATATCCAGTTCTTAACTATTTGTAGTCTAGCTACAAATAGTAACTTATTCAATCTCACCCTATCTTTTTTCCTCTCAACCTGGGTATCCTCCCCCAACAACACCAAACCTGGGGTAAACAAGATCCCAGACTGCACCTCCCTCACTATTTCTTCTACTACTGCACTCCAATACTCCCTTATTCTGGGGCAGTCCCACATTAGATGTAACCAGTCCGCAGGCCCTCCCCCACATCTGGCACAACTGGGGGCATCTCTTTTCCTTATTTTAAACAGGAAGGATGGGGTATAATATAGTCTATTGACAATATTAAATTGGATCATTTGGTGATTACTATTTAAAGATACTGACTTAATATTTTTCAAGATTCGTTGCCACCCTTCCTCTGAAAATACTCCTAAGTCCGTTTCCTATCTACTCCTACTCTTAATAATTATGTCTTTATAACTAGTTTCTCTTAATTTAGCATTTTTTAAGCACTGTTTTTATCAGCTTCCAACTTTTCACCCACATTTGGACCGAGGAAAATTCATCCCATTCTCTATCCCCCAGTTGTCCAGACTCCAATTTCTGAACTATCCCTCCGCTCACCTCTCTCCCCCTGGACCCACTGGATAAAGGGTATACTATCCCTCTCCCACCATAGATGTAATTGGGCTGCTAGGAAATTCAGTCTGAGATCTGGGACCCCAAAACCCCCTTTACTCCGAGGGAGGCAAAAATTTTTGAGGCGTATTCTTATCCTTTTTCTCCCCCAAATTAGTCTATTTAATAATTGCTCCATTTTGCCTCATCTATCCAAACCGGGGTGGAGTTAAACAGATACAGTAGTTTGGGCAATATAATTGATTTAACCAGCATTATCCTGTCCATCTTTGTTCTAACCAATTTCACCCATACTGCAACCTTCTCCCTTATGGTGCGTTCACACCTACAGGATCTGCAGCTGATTTTCTGCAGCAGATTTCATTTAAATAACTGAACACAGCATCAAATCTGCTGCAGATCTGGTGCAGATCCTGTAGGTGTGAACGCACCCCAAGGCTGGGTTCACACTATGTATATTTCAGGCTGTATTTGGTCCTCATGTCAGGTCCTCATAGCAACCAAAACCAGGAGTGGATTGAAAACACAGAAAGGCTCTGTTCACACAATGGTGAAATTGAGTGGATAGCCGCCATATAACGGTAAATAACTTCCATTATTTCAATATAACAGCCGTTGTTTTAAAATAACAGCAAATATTTGCCATTAAATGACGGCCATCCACTCAATTACAACATTGTGTGAACATAGCCTTTCTGTGTTTTCAATCCACTCCTTGTTTTGGTTGCTATACAGCCTCAAACATACAGCCTCAAATATACGTAGTGTGAACCCAGCCTTAAAGTTTTCATTACTGGAACTAAGTTATTTTCTATGAACTCATCCACCTTATTTGTTACTTTTATTCCTAAGTACCTAAAACCCTCATTTTTCCTCAATACTCTAACCTTGATGTCCAACCCACGGACCAGAGAGGGGCATCAATGTAGATTTCTCCCAATTCATTTTTAATCCTGCTAGGCTGCCATACTCTGCCATTATTCTCATAGTTTTTTCTAGTGAGGTTTCGGGGTTCTCTAAGAACAATAACATATCGTCTGCAAAGAGACTTATCTTATCATCTCTCCCCCTCACTCCAAATCCCCTTATCTCAGGGTCCTCCCTTATCCTTACAGCCAGGGCCTCCATTGCCAGAATAAACAACATGGGGGACAATGGACACCCCTTGTCTGGTTCCTCTCTCTAAAGTAAACCCTTCTGATGTTAATCCATTCACTGAGACTACTGCTCGTGGTTCAGCATACAGCAATTTTACCATCTCTACATATTTCTTCCCCAAGCCCATTTTCTCAAGTACCGCCCAAAGGAACTCCCACTCTCCCCTATCGAAGGCCTTTTCAGCATCCTAGGACAGGATAGAGTGGGAGCCCCCCCCCCCCCCTCAGAACCCACCTGCATATTATGAAACAATCTATTAATACTGTTTTTTATATGGCAACCAGGAACAAATCCCCTCTGATCGGGGTGAACCAGATCCCCCAGCACTTTTTTAAGCCTATTGGCCAATACCCTTGCGTATAGTTTTGCGTCTACATTCAACAAGGATATTGGCCTATAGGAATCCGTTTTACTACTATCCTTCCCTTCCTTATGGATTACTACAATTCTTTCCTCCCTCATAGAGTCTGGTAGTTTCCCTTCTTCCAGGGATGCTCTCACCCCCCTGTATAGTGCTGGGATCAAGTACCCCCTATACCCCCTATACGCCTCATAAGGCAACCCATCTCCCCCTGGTGACGTGTCCCCCGTGACTGCAATAGGGCTCCCCATTATTCCTCCTATGATAGGGGAGCCTCCAGTATTTTCCTTTTTTCCTCAGATAACACCAGGAGAGTCACTTTCCCTAGATATTCCTGTATTTCCTCCTGCGAACATCTACTCTCCGAGCTATACAACTTTTTGTAGTATTCTGAAAAACAAGCCAATATTCCTGCTGGAGATCTTATTTCCATTCCTTTCTCCTGTATCACCGGGACGTAATTTTTCTCTTTTTGATTTTTTATTATTTTATTATGATCTGCCTATTAGGCTTCCCGCTCCCTAAGTGCCATTCCCTACCCAATAAGCTATTTCTAGCCTTCCTTTCTAACATATCGGAATACTCTTTTTGCGCTCTCTCCCACCTTTCCTTCGTATTCCCTCCAGGATTAGCTACATATTGTTCCTCTAATTCTTCCACCTTCCCCACTAATTTTTCTTCTTTAAACTCATATCTTTTCTTACTGATGGATTTCTTAAAGATTCCTCTCAAATAGGCTTTAATTGCATCCCATACTATTACATCCCTAGCCGATCCCCAGTTACTCTATCATCTCCTGGAGCTGCACCCCTATCTCCTCCTCATTCCCTAAGATCTGAAACCAATATGAATTGACTCTCCACAGTGTTATCCCTCTTTCTCTCCCATCACTAACCTCTACATATAGCGGGGCATGATCTGATATCGACCTTACTAGGTACTTTACTGATTTCACATATTTTACCGCTTGGTGATTACCCAGTACCATGTCTATTCTCGACAATACTTTGCATGTTTTATTAATACAGGAGTATGTTGCTGTATGTGGGTTCTTTTCCATCCATATATCATATAAACCCGTCTCTTTGCAAAATTTAGCTAAGGGGGAAACTCTTCTCACTCCTCTCACCTCTCTCTCTCTTCCTATCTACCTCCTCATCCATCACTGAATTACAATCCCCTATTATAAGAACCGGGCAGTCCTTATTCTTCACAAAGTTATACATTTTGTTGAGGGCTCGGAATGAAAACGGAGGAGTCACATAAACAAAAACTAAAATATATACCACCCTCTCTAATTTTCCATATAATATTGCATATTCCCCTTCTTTATCTATACTATTTTCATACATTTCCCAATTTATCTTCCTGTGAATTAATACAGTGACCCCCCTGGAATAAAAGGTGTTATATTTATACCCCCCCCCCCATTTTTATCCACCCAATATTTAGTGCCCTCTGTTAAATGTGTTTCTAGAAGGCGTATTATTGCCGGCAAATACTTCTGACAAACCGAAAAAATAGAGTGTATCACTCATACCCCTCACATTCCATGGGATCAACTTCGTAGTCATTCCGAGCCCTCACCGAGAGCAATAAATGGAAAGAGGGAGAAGAAAAGGGGAAAAAAACAAGAACAAAAATAACACAAAAGAAGAACAAAGTAATCCTCCAATTCTATTCCTTCCCCCGTGCTCAGATCCATTTCCTCCCTTTCCCCATCATTCCCCTATCAGTGACTCTCTGCAGTCTCCATTAGCCGTACTATCAGTGTCTTTCTGCAGTCTCCATTAGCCGTACTATCAGTGTCTTTCTGCAATCTCCATTAGCCGTACTATCAGTGACCTTCTGCAATCTCCATTAGCCGTACTATCAGTGACCTTCTGCAATCTCCATTAGCCGTACTATCAGTGACTCTCTGCAGTCTCCATTAGCCGTACTATCAGTGACCTTCTGCAGTCTCCATTAGCCGTACTATCAGTGACCTTCTGCAATCTCCATTAGCCGTACTATCAGTGACCTTCTGCAGTCTCCATTAGCCGTACTATCAGTGACCTTCTGCAGTCTCCATTAGCTGTATTATCAGTGACTCTCTGCAATCTCCATTAGCCGTACTATCAGTGACTCTCTGCAGTCTCCATTAGCCGTACTATCAGTGTCTTTCTGCAGTCTCCATTAGCCGTACTATCAGTGTCTTTCTGCAGTCTCCATTAGCCGTACTATCAGTGACCTTCTGCAATCTCCATTAGCCGTACTATCAGTGACTCTCTGCAGTCTCCATTAGCCGTACTATCAGTGACCTTCTGCAGTCTCCATTAGCCGTACTATCAGTGACCTTCTGCAATCTCCATTAGCCGTACTATCAGTGACCTTCTGCAGTCTCCATTAGCTGTATTATCAGTGACTCTCTGCAGTCTCCATTAGCCGTACTATCAGTGACTCTCTGCAATCTCCATTAGCCGTACTATCAGTGACCTTCTGCAGTCTCCATTAGCCGTACTATCAGTGACTCTCTGCAATCTCCATTAGCCGTACTATCAGTGACTCTCTGCAGTCTCCATTAGCCGTACTATCAGTGTCTTTCTGCAGTCTCCATTAGCCGTACTATCAGTGACTCTCTGCAGTCTCCATTAGCCGTACTATCAGTGACCTTCTGCAGTCTCCATTAGCCGTACTATCAGTGACCTTCTGCAGTCTCCATTAGCCGTACTATCAGTGTCTTTCTGCAGTCTCCATTAGCCGTACTATCAGTGACCTTCTGCAGTCTCCATTAGCCGTACTATCAGTGACTTTCTGCAGTCTCCATTAGCCGTACTATCAGTGTCTTTCTGCAATCTCCATTAGCCGTACTATCAGTGACCTTCTGCAATCTCCATTAGCCGTACTATCAGTGACTCTCTGCAATCTCCATTAGCCGTACTATCAGTGACTCTCTGCAGTCTCCATTAGCCGTACTATCAGTGTCTTTCTGCAATCTCCATTAGCCGTACTATCAGTGACTTTCTGCAATCTCCATTAGCCGTACTATCAGTGTCTTTCTGCAGTCTCCATTAGCCGTACTATCAGTGACCTTCTGCAGTCTCCATTAGCCGTACTATCAGTGACTTTCTGCAGTCTCCATTAGCCGTACTATCAGTGTCTTTCTGCAGTCTCCATTAGCCGTACTATCAGTGACCTTCTGCAGTCTCCATTAGCCGTACTATCAGTGACTTTCTGCAGTCTCCATTAGCCGTACTATCAGTGTCTTTCTGCAGTCTCCATTAGCCGTACTATCAGTGACCCTCTGCAGTCTCCATTAGCCGTACTATCAGTGACCTTCTGCAGTCTCCATTAGCCGTACTATCAGTGTCTTTCTGCAGTCTCCATTAGCCGTACTATCAGTGACCTTCTGCAGTCTCCATTAGCCGTACTATCAGTGTCTTTCTGCAGTCTCCATTAGCCGTACTATCAGTGACTCTCTGCAGTCTCCATTAGCCGTACTATCAGTGACTTTCTGCAATCTCCATTAGCCGTACTATCAGTGACCTTCTGCAATCTCCATTAGCCGTACTATCAGTGACCTTCTGCAGTCTCCATTAGCCGTACTATCAGTGACTTTCTGCAATCTCCATTAGCCGTACTATCAGTGACTCTCTGCAATCTCCATTAGCCGTACTATCAGTGACCTTCTGCAATCTCCATTAGCCGTACTATCAGTGTCTTTCTGCAGTCTCCATTAGCCGTACTATCAGTGACTCTCTGCAATCTCCATTAGCCGTACTATCAGTGACTTTCTGCAGTCTCCATTAGCCGTACTATCAGTGACTTTCTGCAATCTCCATTAGCCGTACTATCAGTGACCTTCTGCAGTCTCCATTAGCCGTACTATCAGTGACCTTCTGCAATCTCCATTAAAGGAGAAGTCCGGCCAAAATTTATTTTTTATATGTTATTACTGATGGAAAGTTATACAATTTTCAAATGTACATTTATTATGGGAAATGCTCATATACTGCTATTTCCCTTTAACCCTTTGAGGACCAGGCCCAAAATGACCCAGTGGACCGCGCAAATTTTGATCTTAGTGTTTCCGTTTTTCCCTCCTCCCCTTCTAAGAGCTCCAGCACTCTCAGTTTCCTATCTACAGGGCCATGTAATGGCTTATTTGTTACAGGAATAGTTGTACTGTGTAATGGCGTCATTCATTTTACCATAACATGTATGATGGAACCCCACATATATTATTTATGATGGAACCCCAAATATATTATGTATGATGGAACCCCAAATATATTATGTATGATGGAACCCCAAATATATTATGTATGATGGAACCCCAAATATATTATGTATGATGGAACCCCAAATATATTATGTATGATGGAACCCCAAATATATTATGTATGATGGAACCCCAAATATATTATGTATGATGGAACCCCAAATATATTATGTATGATGGAACCCCAAATATATTATGTATGATGGAACCCCAACTATATTATGTATGATGGAACCCCAAATATATTATGTATGATGGAACCCCAAATATATTATGTATGATGGAACCCCAAATATATTATGTATGATGGAACCCCAAATATATTATGTATGATGGAACCCCAACTATATTATGTATGATGGAACCCCAACTATATTATGTATGATGGAACCCCAAATATATTATGTATGATGGAACCCCCAAATATATTATGTATGAAGATAAAAATTGGTGAAATTTAAAAAAAGAATGCAATATGGTAACGTTTGGGGGGTTCCTGTGTCTACGTAATGCACTATATGGTAAAAGTAACATGATACTATTACTGTATAGGTCAGTCTGAACACAACCATATGCAGGTTACGCAGATTCTCTAATGTTGTTTTTTTTTTTTTTTAATTAAATCCTTTTTTTTGGCAATTAAATATTAATAAAATGGGCCTATTGTGACACTTATAACAGTTTTAGTTTTTCACCTACGGGGCTGTATGTGGTGTAATTCTTTCCGCCATGATCTCTAGATTTTATTAATACCATATTTGTGAAGATCAGACATTTTGATCACTTTTTATGAATTTTTTTTATATATAATGTAACAATAAATCGGTAATCCGCGCACTTTTTTCCCTCTTTTCGTGTACGCCGTTCACCGTTCGCAATGACGCTTGTTATATTTTAATAGATCGGACAATTACGCACGCTATGGTATATTATATGTTTATCTATTTATTTTTATATGTTTTATTTATATAATGGGAGGGGGGTGATTTGAACTTTTATTGGGGGAGGGGCTTTGGGGTAGTGTGTTAGTGATTTTAACTTTTTTTTTTTTTTACACATTTGAAGTTCCTTTGGGGGATTTGTACATACACTAGTGTGATTACACACACTGATCATTGCTATGCCATAGGCCTGTGCAGGCTTAGTGCAGCAGATCGCCGATCGGACCGCACGGAGGAAGGTGAGAGACCTCCTGCAGTCCGTCTTACCGATCGGGACCCCCGCAGTCACACTGCGGGGGTCCCGATCGGTAAGTGACAGGGGACTCCCCCTGTCACTTACACTTAAATGCAGCGGCGTTTAAGGGGGTTAATGACACACGGCAGCGCGATCGTCATTACCGGTGAGGTCCCGGCTGCTGTTTGCAGCCGGCCCCCACCTGCTATGAAGCGCGCTCTGCTCCGGAGCACGCTTCATAGCGGGAGAACCACCCAGGACATACAGTTACACCCTGGGTCGTCTAAGGCAGTGATTTGCAACCTTTTTTGAGCCGCGGCACACTTTTTTTACTTAAAAAATCCCGGGGCACACCACCAACCAAAATGGCACAAAATGACACTAAAACAGGACATATTATACATATAGTTAATAATATAGATTCTAAATGTATTTATACTCACTCTCCCCCCCTGTGCTTCTCTCCACCATACTTCTTCCCCCGCTTCTCTCCTGTGCTTCTCTCCCCCTGCTTCTCTCCTGTGCTTCTCTCCCCCATACTTCTCCCCCCTGCTTCTCTCCTGTGCTTCTCTCCTGTGCTTCTTTCCACCATACTTCTCTCCCCCTGCTTCTCTCCTGTGCTTCTCTCCACCATACTTCTTCCCCCGCTTCTCTCCTGTGCTTCTCTCCCCCTGCTTCTCTCCTGTGCTTCTCTCCCCCATACTTCTCCCCCCTGCTTCTCTCCTGTGCTTCTCTCCTGTGCTTCTTTCCACCATGCTTCTCCCCACCATACTTCTCCCCCCTGCTTCTCTCCTGTGCTTCTCTCCCCCATGCTTCTCTCCTGAGCTTCTCTCCACCATACTTCTCCCCCCTGCTTCTCTCCTGTGCTTCTCTCCCCCATGCTTCTCTCCTGTGCTTCTCTCCACCATACTTCTCCCCACCATACTTCTCCCCCCTGCTTCTCTCCACCATACTTCTCCCCCCTGCTTCTTTCCACCATACTTCTCCCCACCATACTTCTCCCCCCTGCTTCTCTCCTGTGCTTCTCTCCCCCATGCTTCTCTCCTGTGCTTCTCTCCACCATACTTCTCCCCCCTGCTTCTCTCCTGTGCTTCTCTCCACCATACTTCTCCCCCCTGCTTCTTTCCACCATACTTCTCCCCACCATACTTCTCCCCCCTGCTTCTCTTCTGTGCTTCTCTCCACCATACTTCTCCCCCCTGCTTCTCTCCTGTGCTTCTCTCCTGTGCTTCTCTCCCCCATGCTTCTCTTCTGTGCTTCTCTCCACCATACTTCTCCCCCCTGCTTCTCTCCTGTGCTTCTCTCCCCCATGCTTCTCTCCTGTGCTTCTCTCCACCATACTTCCCCCCCCTGCTTCTCTCCTGTGCTTCTCTCCACCATACTTCTCCCCCCTGCTTCTTTCCACCATACTTCTCCCCACCATACTTCTCCCCCCTGCTTCTCTCCTGTGCTTCTCTCCCCCATGCTTCTCTTCTGTGCTTCTCTCCACCATACTTCTCCCCCCTGCTTCTCTCCTGTGCTTCTCTCCTGTGCTTCTCTCCCCCATGCTTCTCTTCTGTGCTTCTCTCCACCATACTTCTCCCCCCTGCTTCTCTCCTGTGCTTCTCTCCCCCATGCTTCTCTCCTGTGCTTCTCTCCTGTGCTTCTCTCCCCCTGCTTCTCTCCTGTGCTTCTGTCCCCCATGCTTCTCCCCCCTGCTTCTCTCCTGTGCTTCTCTCCTGTGCTTCTCTCCCCCATGCTTCTCTCCTGTGCTTCTCTCCACCATACTTCTCCCCCCTGCTTCTCTCCTGTGCTTCTCTCCACCATACTTCTCCCCCCTGCTTCTCTCCTGTGCTTCTCTCCACCATACTTCTCCCCCCTGCTTCTCTCCTGTGCTTCTCTCCACCATGCTTCTCCCCCCTGCTTCTCTCCTGTGCTTCTCTCCCCCATGCTTCTCTCCTGTGCTTCTCTCCACCATACTTCTCCCCCCTGCTTCTCTCCTGTGCTTCTCTCCCCCATGCTTCTCCCCCATGCTTCTCCCCCCTGCTTCTCTCCCCCATGCTTCTCCCCCCTGCTTCTCTCCTGTGCTTCTCTCCACCATACTTCTCCCCCCTGCTTCTCTCCTGTGCTTCTCTCCACCATGCTTCTCCCCCCTGCTTCTCTCCTGTGCTTCTCTCCCCCATGCTTCTCTCCTGTGCTTCTCTCCACCATACTTCTCCCCCCTGCTTCTCTCCTGTGCTTCTCTCCCCCATGCTTCTCCCCCTGCTTCTCTCCTGTGCTTCTCTCCCCCATACTTCTCCCCCCTGCTTCTCTCCTGTGCTTCTCTCCACCATACTTCTCCCCCCTGCTTCTCTCCTGTGCTTCTCCCCCCTGCTTCTCTCCTGTGCTTCTCTCCACCATACTTCTCCCCCCTGCTTCTCTCCTGTGCTTCTCTCCACCATACTTCTCCCCCCTGCTTCTCTCCTGTGCTTCTCTCCACCATGCTTCTCCCCCCTGCTTCTCTCCTGTGCTTCTCTCCACCATGCTTCTCCCTCCTGCTTCTCTCCTGTGCTTCTCTCCCCCATGCTTCTCTCCTGTGCTTCTCTCCACCATACTTCTCCCCCCTGCTTCTCTCCTGTGCTTCTCTCCACCATACTTCTCCCCCCTGCTTCTCTCCACCATACTTCTCCCCCCTGCTTCTCTCCTGTGCTTCTCTCCACCATGCTTCTCTCCTGTGCTTCTCTCCCGTGCTTCTCTCCCCCATGCTTCTCTCCACCATACTTCTCTCCACCATGCTTCTCTCCTGTGCTTCTCTCCCCCATGCTTCTCTCCACCATACTTCTCCTCCCTGCTTCTCTCCTGTGCTTCTCTCCCCCATACTTCTCTCCTGTGCTTCTCTCCACCATACTTCCCCCCCTGCTTCTCTCCTGTGCTTCTCTCCCCCGTGCTTCTCTCCTGTGCTTCTTTCCCCCCTGCTTCTCTCCACAATACTTCTTTCCACCATGCTTCTCTCCTGTGCTTCTCTCCCCCATACTTCTCTCCTGTGCTTCTCTCCCCCATGCTTCTCTCTCCTGTGCTTCTCTCCTGTGCTTCTCTCCCCCCTGCTTCTCTTCACTGTTTCTCTCCCCCCCTTCCTCCTCACCTCCTCCGAGATGGTTGCCGCTGCTGTCCCCCTCAACTACTGGCCGCCCGTAGGGCCTGGACGTGCTCCTCCAATCAGCGGAGACCGGGAGCGTGATGTGTGCTGCGGCCGGCCGTAGCGCACACGTTGATTGGATGCGTGCATCACGGCCCGCCGCAGCGCACCACGCAACCGCCCACATTACAATCTGCCACTGATCGCTGCGCATTGCCGGGGAACAAAACACAGGGGCACCATAGTTTGGGGAACTTTCCCCGCGGCACACCCGACCATGTGTCACGGCACACTGGTTGAAAATCACTGGTCTAAGGGTTAATTTAGTGTATCAGGAAGTGTTAGAATTCTCTCAGAAGCAGTGACGTCATGACGAAAGGTGTAATTCCTATGGAGTGTCCAGTAGGGGGCGCTCTATATATAGAAGTCAATGAGTACCATTGACTTCTATATATAGTGCGCCCCTGCTGGACACTCCATTGGAATTACAATGGATGTGTATGTAAATGTAATATACAGTGTTTTTGATTGAATACATTTATGGAAGTGTCCTTGCTCCCCAAAGTATTCCATAAATGTAATCAGTCAGTACATTTGGAGGGCACCGAGCAGGGAGGGGGAGAGGTGCATCTACCTCCCCCCTCCCTCCCTGCTCAGTGTCCTTGCTCCCCAAAGTATTCCATAAATGTAATCAGTCAGTACATCACAGTAAGCCCGCCGAACTGCCGCCGCTACCGAACGCCCGCCGCTACCAAACACCCGCCGCTCTGGACTACTGAACTACTACTACTCTCCCCACCTGCTCATAGCATGCGCAGGTGATGGGCGGTGTAGTAGCCGGGATATATCTCCGAGATCGCAGCCGCCGCTGATGCCGCGCAGGGGAGCCGCTCATCACTGCAGCCATCACCCCCCTCCTGCTGCTTCCTTACTCTCTCAGAGATATAAGCCGGCTACTAATCTCCCATCACCTGTGCATGCTATGAGCAGGTGGGGAGAGTAGTAGTTCGCCACCGCCGCCGCTGATACCGCGCAGGGGAGCCGCTCATCACTGCAGCCATCATCCCCCCTCCTGCTGCTTCCTTACACTATCTGATGGCTGACTTCCCGCCCGGCCGCCGCTCTCTGATCACACGTGCCTGCCGGGCGGGGAGTCAGCCATTAGTGTAAGGAAGCAGCAGGAGGGGGGAGCGGAGGGGGATGATGGCTGCAGTGATGAGCGGCATCAGTGGCGGCGGAGGCGATCTCAGCCATATAACCCGGCTACTACTCTCCCATCACCCGCGCATGCTATGAGCAGGTGGGGAGAGTAGTAGTAGTTTAGTAGTCCAGAGCGGCGGCAGTTCGGCGGGCTTACTGTGATGTACTGACTGATTACATTTATGGAATACTTTGGGGAGCAAGGACACTTCCATAAATGTATTCAATCAAAAACACTGTATATTACATTTACATACACATCCATTGTAATTCCAATGGAGTGTCCAGCAGGGGCGCACTATATATAGAAGTCAATGGTACTCATTGACTTCTATATATAGTGCGCCCCCTACTGGACACTCCATAGGAATTATACCATTTGTCGTGACGTCACTGGTTCTGAGAGAATTCTAACACTTCCTGATACACTAAATTAAGGGAAATAGCAGTATATGAGCATTTCCCATAATTAATGTAAATTACAAAATTGTATAACTTTCCATCAGTAATCTATATCATAAAAATCAAAGTCTGTCTGTCCTTCTGTCTGTCTGTCTGTCTGTCCTCTATAGACTTCCAAACGCCTGAACCGTTTGACCCCAAATTTGGCCCACAGATACATTGGGTGCCCGGGAAGGTTAGAGCGAAGGTCCCGTCCCCGCCAGATGTACAGGAGGGGAGGGGGAGGGGAAATAGAGGCGCCCCATAGAGATGAATGGGAAAATCTCCTCACTGCACACACAGGTGATATAATTAGCTGCAGCAGACACGGCAGTTGGAGCCTTAGCAACCAATAGGATTACTGCTTTCATTGTCACAGGGAGCAATGGTTGCTAGGGAAGCTGCCTCACAACATCCACAGTAATAACTGGTAGACCCCCTACTCCAACTATACAGTACAGGTATACAGGAGCCCCTACTCCATCTATACAGTACAGGTATACAGGGCCCCCTACTCCATCTATACAGTACAGGTATACAGGACCCCCTACTCCAACTATACAGTACATGTATATACAGGACCCCCTACTCCATCTATACAGTACATGTATATACAGGGCCCCCTACTCCATCTATACAGTACATGTATACAGGACCCCCTACTCCATCCATACAGTACATGTATATACAGGACCCCCTACTCCATCTATACAGTACATGTATATACAGGACCCCCTACTCCATCTATACAGTACATGTATGTACAGGACCCCCTACTCCATCTATACAGTACATGTATATACAGGAGCCCCTACTCCATCTATACAGTACATGTATATACAGGACCCCTACTCCATCTATACAGTACATGTATATACAGGACCCCTACTCCATCTATACAGTACATGTATATACAGGGCCCCCTACTCCATCTATACAGTACATATATATACAGGGCCCCCTACTCCATCTATACAGTACATGTATATACAGGACCCCCTACTCCATCTATACAGTACATGTATATACAGGGCCCCCTACTCCATCTATACAGTACATGTATATACAGGACCCCCTACTCCATCTATACAGTACATGTATATACAGGACCCCCTACTCCATCTATACAGTACATGTATATACAGGACCCCCTACTCCATCTATACAGTACATGTATATACAGGACCCCCTACTCCATCTATACAGTACATGTATATACAGGGCCCCCTACTCCATCCATACAGTACATGTATATACAGGACCCCCTACTCCATCTATACAGTACATGTATATACAGGGCCCCCTACTCCATCTATACAGTACATGTATATACAGGACCCCCTACTCCATCTATACAGTACATGTATATACAGGACCCCCTACTCCATCTATACAGTACATGTATATACAGGACCCCCTACTCCATCTATACAGTACATGTATATACAGGACCCCCTACTCCATCTATACAGTACATGTATATACAGGACCCCCTACTCCATCTATACAGTACATGTATATACAGGGCCCCCTACTCCATCCATACAGTACATGTATATACAGGACCCCCTACTCCATCTATACAGTACATGTATATACAGGACCCCCTACTCCATCTATACAGTACATGTATATACAGGACCCCCTACTCCATCCATACAGTACATGTATATACAGGGCACAACAGATATACCAAACTGTGACTGGGTAACACTGCTACACCAGACATGACCAATACCGCCATACTGTGCTGGATAACACCGCCACACCAGACCTGACCAATACCGCCATACTGTGACTGGATAACACCGCCACACCAGACCTGACCAATACCGCCATACTGTGACTGGATAACACTGCCACACCAGACCTGACCAATACCGCCATACTGTGACTGGATAACACTGCCACACCAGACCTGACCAATACCGCCATACTGTGACTGGATAACACTGCCACACCAGACCTGACCAATACCGCCATACTGTGACTGGATAACACTGCCATACCAGACCTGACCAATACCGGCAAACTGTGACTGGGTAACACCGCCACACCAGTCCTGACCAATACACCATACTGTAACTGGATAACACCATCATATCAGACCTGACCGATACTGCCATACTGTGACTGGATAACCCTGCTATACCAGACCTGACCAATACCACCATACCGTGACTGGATAACACCGCCACACCAGACCTGACCAATACCGCCATACTGTGACTGGATAACACCCCCATACCAGACATGACCAATACCGACACTCTGTGACTGAATAACACTGCCATACGGGTAAATACAACCCTGCAGGTATACAGGACACTACAGGTATACAGGACCCCAAAACTATACACTACAAGTGCACGGGACCTCCACAAAACTATATACTACAGGTATACAGGACCCCAAACTTTACACTACAGGTATACAGGACCCCAAAACTATATACTACAGGTATACAAGACCTCCACCAACTATACATTACAGGTATACAGCACCAACTATATACTACAGGTATACAGGACCCCCGAACTATACAGTATAGGTATACAGGACCTTCACCAACTGTACACTGCAGGTATACAGGACCTCCCTCAACTATACACTATAGGTATACAGCCCCCCCATCTATGCACTACAGATATGCGAGACCCCTAAAAACTATACATTGTGGGTATACAGAACCCCTCCAACTATGCACTACAGGTATACACTAATTCCACTGATTAACTCAGATGAAACAATACCTTTAGCTTGGCCTCCTGGGCACCTTAGAACAAATCTAATTAACACACTGACACTTTATACCCGGGCAGCGCCGGGTACATTTTCTAGTAACATATAAAAAATAAATTTTGGCCGGACTTCTCCTTTAATCATGCTATCAGTGTCTTTCTGCAATCTCCATTAGCCGTATTATCAGTGACTCTCTGCAATCTCCATTAGCCGTACTATCAGAGCCGCTTTAACCAGAGGGCACATGGTTCCACGTGCACCGGGCCCACTGGTTAAAGGGGCCCCCCCGAGAAGGCCGGCCGTTGCTATGTGAGACCAATGCGGTTGCACAGGGCTCCGGCCACCAGCCTCTCAGGGGGGAACGCCATGGATGGGTAATCTACTTACCCCTCCATGGCGCCCCCTGCAGGGCCCCCCGTCCGCCGCTGCCCCCGCCCGCCCGCTGCTGCTTCAGCGCTGCAACAGCAGCGACACTGACAGAGAGCGCCTCTCTCCCCCTCGGCTCTCTCACCGCCGGACCTGCTTCACTGCATAGCGCCTCTCTCCCCCTCGGCTCTCTCACCGCCGGACCTGCTTCACTGCATAGCGCCTCTCTCCCCCTCGGCTCTCTCACCGCCGGACCTGCTTCACTGCATAGCGCCTCTCTCCCCCTCGGCTCTCTCACCGCCGGACCTGCTTCACTGCATAGCGCCTCTCTCCCCCTCGGCTCTCTCACCGCCGGACCTGCTTCACTGCATAGCGCCTCTCTCCCCCTCGGCTCTCTCACCGCCGGACCTGCTTCACTGCATAGCGCCTCTCTCCCCCTCGGCTCTCTCACCGCCGGACCTGCTTCACTGCATAGCGCCTCTCTCCCCCTCGGCTCTCTCACCGCCGGACCTGCTTCACTGCATAGCGCCTCTCTCCCCCTCGGCTCTCTCACCGCCGGACCTGCTTCACTGCATAGCGCCTCTCTCCCCCTCGGCTCTCTCACCGCCGGACCTGCTTCACTGCATAGCGCCTCTCTCCCCCTCGGCTCTCTCACCGCCGGACCTGCTTCACTGCATAGCGCCTCTCTCCCCCTCGGCTCTCTCACCGCCGGACCTGCTTCACTGGATAGCGCCTCTCCCCCCCTCGGCTCTCTCACCGCCGGACCTGCTTCACTGGATAGCGCCTCTCTCCCCCTTGGCTCTCTCACCGCCGGACCTGCTTCACTGGATAGCGCCTCTCTCCCCCTTGGCTCTCTCACCGCCGGACCTGCTTTACTGGATAGCGCCTCTCTCCCCCTCGGCTCTCTCACCGCCGGATCTGCTTCACTGCATAGCGCCTCTCTCCCCCTCGGCTCTCTCACCGCGTCTTGGGAGGGGAGAGACATCCCCGAGTCGTCCTCTCGTGCCGGTGTCTTGTATCCCTCACCAGCCGTGACTCTCTCACCGCCACCGCTGCTGCTCCACACTCTCACTTCGACTATCTCCAGGTCACGGAGCGCTTCGGCTTTCCTCGGAGCTACACTGCCGATCACGTGATAGGTGCTTGTGCGTCCCTCGGCCAGTCTCTACGCTCCCGTAGTAATCTCCCTACATCTCCAATTCCCCCGTCACAGCGCTGCTCATTATCCACCTCTCCTGGGACTAATTCCGGGCATCAGAGGTAACTCAGATGGGAGCAAACACCTTAGCTCCTCCTCTTCCTCATCCTCCCCCCGACCATGACTTTAGTTTCTTACCTAATATAAAGCATTGTGCCCTTCTATAGTGGGTCAAAGGAGGACATGAAGTAACCCAGGGCAGCCAGGTAGTGGTATATAGGGCAGGTGGTGGTGGTATATAGCAGTGATTTTCAACCAGTGTGCCGCAGCACACTAGTGTGCCGTGACACATGGTCGGGTGTGCCGTGGGGAAAGTTCCCCAAACTATGTGCCCCTGTGTTTTGTTCCCCGGCTATGCGCAGCGATCAGTGGCGGATTATAATGTGGGCGGTTGCGTGGTGCGCTGCGGCGGGCCGTGATGCACGCATCCAATCAAAGTGTGCGCTATGGCCCTACGCACCACGCTCCCGCTCTCCGCTGATTGTAGGAGCACGTCCGGACCCTACGGGCGGCCAGTAGGTGAGGTGGCAGCAGCGGCGACAATCTCGGAGGAGGTGAGGAAGGGGGGGAGAGAAACCTGGGGATGGGGGAGAGAAACAGTGGAGAGAAGCAGGGGGGAGAGAAGTATGGTGGAGAGAAGCACAGGAGAGAAGCATGGGGGAGAAGTATGGGGGAGAGAAGCACAGGAGAGAAGCAGGGGGGAGAGAAGCACAGGAGAGAAGCATGGGGGAGAAGTATGGGGGAGAGAAGCATAGGAGAGAAGCAGGGGGGAGAAATATTGTGGAGAGAAGCACAGGAGAGAAGCAGGGGGGAGAGAAGCACAGGAGAGAAGCATGGGGGAGAGAAGCACAGGAGAAGGCAGGGGGGAGAAGTATGGTGGAGAGAAGCACAGGAGAAGGCAGGGGGGAGAAGTATGGTGGAGAGAAGCACAGGAGAAGGCAGGGGGGAGAAGTATGGTGGAGAGAAGAACAGGAGAGAAGCAGGGGGGAGAGAAGCACAGGAGAAGGCAGGGGGGAGAAGTATGGTGGAGAGAAGCACAGGAGAGAGGCACAGGAGAAGGCAGGGGGGAGAAGTATGGTGGAGAGAAGCACAGGAGAAGGCAGGGGGGAGAAGTATGGTGGAGAGAAGCACAGGAGAGAAGCATGGGGGAGAAGTATGGTGGAGAGAAGCAGGGGGAGAAGTATGGTGGAGAGAAGCACAGGAGAGAAGCAGGGGGGAGAAGTATGGTGGAGAGAAGCACAGGAGAGAAGCAGGGGGGAGAAGTATGGTGGAGAGAAGCACAGGAGAGAAGCATGGGGGAGAAGTATGGTGGAGAGAAGAACAGGAGAGAAGCAGGGGGGAGAAGTATGGTGGAGAGAAGCACAGGAGAGAAGCATGGGGGAGAAGTATGGGGGAGAGACGCACAGAAGAGAAGCAGGGGGGAGAAGTATGGGGGAGAGAAGCACAGGAGAGAAGCAGGGGGGGGGAAGTATGTTGGAGAGAAGCAGGGGGGAGAAGTATGGTGGAGAGAAGCACAGGAGAGAAGCAGGGGGGAGAAGTATGGTGGAGAGAAGCACAGGAGAGAAGCATGGGGGAGAAGTATGGTGGAGAGAAGAACAGGAGAGAAGCAGGGGGGAGAAGTATGGTGGAGAGAAGCACAGGAGAGAAGCATGGGGGAGAAGTATGGGGGAGAGACGCACAGGAGAGAAGCAGGGGGGAGAAGTATGGGGGAGAGAAGCACAGGAGAGAAGCAGGGGGGGGGAAGTATGTTGGAGAGAAGCAGGGGGGAGAAGCACAGGGGGGGAGAAGAAAACAGGCCCAGGTTTCACACTGAGTGAGTATAAATACATTTAGAATCTATATTATTAACTATATGTATAATATGTCCTGTTTTAGTGCCATTTTGGTTGGTGGTGGGCCTCGGGATTTTGTGTGCCGCGGCTCAAAAAAGGTTGAAAATCACTGGTATATAGGGCAGGTGGTGGTATATAGGACAGGTGGTGGTGGTATATAGGGCAGGTGGTGGTATATAGGACAGGTGGTGGTGGTATATAGGGCAGGTGGTGGTATATAGGACAAGTGGTGGTGGTATATAGGGCAGGTGTTGGTGGTATATAGGGCAGATGTTGGTGGTATATAGGGCAGGTGGTGGCGGTATATAGGGCAGGTGGTGGTATATAGGACAGGTGGTGGTGGTATATAGGGCAGGTGGTGGTATATAGGACAAGTGGTGGTGGTATATAGGGCAGGTGGTGGCGGTATATAGGGCAGGTGGTGGCGGTATATAGGGCAGGTGTTGGTGGTATATAGGGCAGGTGGTGGCGGTATATAGGGCAGGTGGTGGCGGTATATAGGGCAGGTGTTGGTGGTATATAGGGCAGGTGTTGGTGGTATATAGGGCAGGTGGTGGTGGTATATAGGGCAGGTGGTGGTGGTATATAGGGCAGGTGGCAGTATATAGGGCAGGTGTTGGTGGTATATAGGGTAGGTGGTGGTGGTATATAGGGCAGGTGGTGGTGGTATATAGGACAGGTGGTGGTATATAGGGTAGGTGGTGGTATATAGGACAGGTGGTGGTGGTATATAGGACAGGTGGTGGTATATAGGGTAGGTGGTGGTATATAGGACAGGTGGTGGTGGTATATAGGGCAGGTGGTGGTGGTATATAGGACAGGTGGTGGTGGTATACAGGACAAGTGGTAGTATACAGGACAGGTGGTGGCGGTATTTAGGGCAGGTGGTGGCGGTATATAGGGCAGGTGTTGGCGGTATATAGGGCAGGTGGTGGCGGTATATAGGGCAGGTGGTGGTATATAGGGCAGGTGGTGGTATATAGGGCAGGTGGTGGTATATAGGGCAGGTGGTGGTATATAGGGCAGGTGGTGGTTCCAGATACAACACACCTCCCAACTTTTTGAACGGCCACTGAGGGACACTTGTAGTTCAGTCTAGGAAGTTTTACAGACATTTCTATACTTTTTAATTCAAGGATGCAATCACACATCCAGGATCTGCTGCAGATTGATGCAATCACACATATCTAGGACCTGCTGCAGATTGATGCAATCACACATCCAGGATCTGCTGCAGATTGATGCAATCACACATCCAGGATCTGCTGCAGATTGATGCAATCACACATCCAGGATCTGCTGCAGATTGATGCAATCACACATCCAGGATCTGCTGCAGATTGATGCAATCACACATCCAGGAGATGTCTCCATCTAATGTCTCCTAACAATGTCTCTTCAGCTGTGCAGCTTCCAAATACATATATACATAACATAGCGACATCTAGTGGCGAACTTCGGTACTACTTTCATCACCACAACAGTACAATAAGTGCAGACTTTTGCGAAGGCTGTATATATATATATATATATATATATATATATATATATATATATATACGCAAGACCCCTAGTGGGACACCACAGTACCACATCCCTGCACTGGAGCGGCTGCAGCTAGGTGTGTGCTCTGACCATATAACATACCACATCCCTGCACTGGAGCGGCTGCAGCTAGGTGTGTGCTCTGACCATATAACATACCGCATCCCTGCACTGGAGCGGCTGCAGCTAGGTGTGTGCTCTGACCATATAACATACCGCATCCCTGCACTGGAGCGGCTGCAGCTAGGTGTGTGCTCTGACCATATAACATACCACATCCCTGCACTGGAGCGGCTGCAGCTAGGTGTGTGCTCTGACCATATAACATACCACATCCCTGCACTGGAGCGGCTGCAGCTAGGTGTGTGCTCTGACGATATAACATACCGCATCCCTGCACTGGAGCGGCTGCAGCTAGGTGTGTGCTCTGACCATATAACATACCGCATCCCTGCACTGGAGCGGCTGCAGCTAGGTGTGTGCTCTGACCATATAACATACCACATCCCTGCACTGGAGCGGCTGCAGCTAGGTGTGTGCTCTGACCATATAACATACCGCATCCCTGCACTGGAGCGGCTGCAGCTAGGTGTGTGCTCTGACCATATAACATACCACATCCCTGCACTGGAGCGGCTGCAGCTGTTAGTAATTGTGTGGATTGAGAAGTTTTGTTCTATGTTACGAGGTGGACAGCAGTAAGATGACTACTTCCATGTGAATGTTATTTTTTCTGTTGAGTAAAATAAAAGTCCTCATCATCTTCTTCTATCTTCTTCCTGTTAGTTTCCGCTGATATATAATTCTCTGTTATTATGTTACAGGAGCTCGGCTGTGCGCCAACGTGACCTGTCCTGAAGAAGAAGCTGTGCGCTGTCCACATGACTCCATGGCCTCAGTACCCCACACCCCCTATGGGCAGTGCTGCCCGACTATACCCAGCCAATGCACCTGCGACCTCCAGCAATGTAACCACAAGTGTCCAAGAGGAAGAAGAAAGGTGATGGTGTGGGAGTCTGACGGGGTCCCAGGAAGATGCTGCCATCGATATCTGTGCCTGCTGTGAATAGGAGCAGCCAGGCCCCTGCCGGAGGAAGAAAGCAAAGGGTCCTCCCTGATGGATGGCCCTCATGTCCCTGCACCCTGATGGATGACCCTCTTGTCCCTGCACCCTGATGGATGACCCTCAGGTCCCTGCACCCTGACGGATGACCCCCATGTCCCTGCACCCTAATGGATGACCCTCAGGTCCCTGCACCCTGATGGATGACCCTCAGGTCCCTGCACCCTGACGGATGGCCCTCATGTCCCTGCACCCTGATGGATGACCCTCATGTCCCTGCACCCTGACGGATGACCCTCATGTCCCTGCACCCTGATGGATGACCCTCATGTCCCTGCACCCTGACGGATGACCCTCATGTCCCTGCACCCTGACGGATGACCCTCATGTCCCTGCACCCTGATGGATGACCCCCATGTCCCTGCACCCTGACAGATGACCCTCATGTCCCTGCACCCTGACGGATGACCCTCATGTCCCTGCACCCTGATGGATGACCCCCATGTCCCTGCACCCTGATGGATGACCCTCATGTCCCTGCACCCTGACGGATGACCCTCATGTCCCTGCACCCTGATGGATGACCCCCATGTCCCTGCACCCTGACAGATGACCCTCATGTCCCTGCACCCTGATGGATGACCCTCATGTCCCTGCACCCTGACAGATGACCCTCATGTCCCTGCACCCTGATGGATGACCCTCATGTCCCTGCACCCTGACGGATGACCCTCATGTCCCTGCACCCTGACGGATGACCCTCATGTCCCTGCACCCTGATGGATGACCCTCATGTCCCTGCACCCTGACAGATAACCCTCATGTCCCTGCACCCTGATGGATGACCCTCATGTCCCTGCACCCTGACGGATGACCCTCATGTCCCTGCACCCTGACGGATGACCCTCATGTCCCTGCACCCTGACAGATGACCCTCATGTCCCTGCACCCTGACGGATGACCCTCATGTCCCTGCACCCTGATGGATGACCCCCATGTCCCTGCACCCTAATGGATGACCTTCATGTCCCTGCACCCTGACGGATGACCCTCATGTCCCTGCACCCTGACGGATGACCCTCATGTCCCTGCACCCTGACGGATGACCCTCATGTCCCTGCACCCTGATGGATGACCCCCATGTCCCTGCACCCTGATGGATGACCCCCATGTCCCTGCACCCTGATGGATGACTCCTATGTCCCTGCACCCTGATGGATGACCCTCATGTCCCTGCACCCTGATGGATGACCCTCATGTCCCTGCACCCTGATGGATGACCCTCATGTCCCTGCACCCTGACGGATGACCCTCAGGTCCCTGCACCCTGACGGATGACCCTCAGGTCCCTGCATCGTCACGTATGTTCAGTGACCTAAGAGATTTTCTTCATAAAAATAAAGCTTAATCATGGTACAATAGAGTGTTGCAACTTACTAAAGGCCATTGTGTGTCCCTGATTCCTCTGCTTGCTGTCAGTGAAGGGAGGCACTGCTGTCATCATCTACAATTGATACTTCAGTTGTCAGGCATCTGCGTCACCCACTTCCTGTAGTATTTTCTGACGGACGCTCTTCCAGATGGATCCCATTAAACTCAATGAGAACCATAAGCAGCAGCTAATAAATAATGGTAATGGGTAACTTTTAGGGTTCACGCCTGAGCTGCACAGCAACAACAGCATCTGCAGAGACGTGTCAGTACAGAACTATCGGCATCTGCAGAGACGTGTCGTACAGAACTATCAGTATCTGCAGAGACATGTCAGTACAGAACTATCAGTATCTGCAGAGACGTGTCAGTACAGAACTATCAGTATCTGCAGAGACGTGTCAGTACAGAACTATCAGTATCTGCAGAGACGTGTCAGTACAGAACTATCAGTATCTGCAGAGACGTGTCAGTACAGAACTATCAGTATCTGCAGAGACGTGTCAGTACAGAACTATCAGTATCTGCAGAGACGTGTCAGTACAGAACTATCAGTATCTGCAGAGACGTGTCAGTACAGAACTATCAGTATCTGCAGAGACGTGTCAGTACAGAACTATCAGTATCTGCAGAGACGTGTCAGTACAGAACTATCAGTATCTGCAGAGACGTGTCAGTACAGAACTATCAGTATCTGCAGAGTGAGGTGTCCCACCACGGGTGTTGCTAGCTTGAACACTTCTCGCAAAAGGCTTGTACTGTAGGAAATCATGTGGTAATGAAGGTGTACATTTGAGTTTTACCACAAGAGATCACTTTCTTTATATTTGTAACAGTTGCACAGCTGTAGTGAACTAAGGGTTATTGTTTTGTCTATGATCCGTACACCAATGAGAGTCACTCTTTTCTTCTGCCTATCTCTATCCTTCTTTCTTCTCGTACTCTATTCTCCACCATTCACAGGAGCTTTTACATACACCCTTTAGGAAGTTGTCACATGGGGAGAGGACGTGTAGACCCACACTTAGTCAGTTCTTTTCTGTTTCTCTGAGGAGCAAGATGCACAGATCAGGCATCCCTGCCAAGTTAGCCAGAAGTCGGCTCTGCCAGGTTCCCCGTCCAGGACAGACCAGCTGTAGTGTACACTTATGGAGAACACAGAGACTTTCTTTTGTTCGCACTTAAAGTTTTATTAGAATTTTGTTATATATATATAAAGCCAATAGTGCATGCTTATGATAGATAGCATATAACAGAAATCAAGAAAGAAAAAAAAAGAAGGGCACAGAGACTTTCTTTAACCATTTAAGGTCAAAGCCAATTTTCTTTTTTGCACTTTTGCTTTTTCCACTTTATGTTTAAAAGTCCATTTGCATTTTTTCACCTAGAGACGTATATGAGCGCTTATTTTTTGCGAAACCAATTGTACTTTGCAATGACAGGCTTTATTTTTCCATAACATATGTTGCGAAACCGGAAAAAAATCATTTGCGCTGTCAAATTGAAAAAAAAAAAGAATTTGTTTTGATTTCGTGGAGTTTTGCATTTACGCTGTTCGCCCTATGGTAAAACTGACTTGTTATATATGTTTCTCAAGTCGTTACGATTACTATGATATATAACATGTATAACTTATATTGTATCTGATGGCCGGTAAAACATTCAAACCATTGTTAACAAATATACGTCCCTTACAATCGCTCCATTCCCGGCTTACAGCGCTTTTATCCTTTGGTCTATGGGGCTGTGTCAGGTGTCATTTTTTGCGCCATGATGCGTTCTTTCTATCGGTACCTTGATTGCGCATATACGACTTTTTGATCACTTTTTATTACATTTTTTCTGGATTTGATGCGACCAAAAATTCGCAATTTTGCACTTTGGATTTTTTTCACGCTGACGCCGTTTACCGTGCGAGATCAGGAATGTGATTAATTAATAGTTCGGGCGATTTCGAACGCGGCGATACCAAACATGTTTATTTATTTGCTTATTTATTTATATTTATAAAATGGGAAAAGGGGGGTGATTCAGACTTTTAATAGAGGAGGGAATTTTTTATAAATAAAAAAAAAATTTTACTTTTATTTTTACTTTAACTAGAAGTCCCCCTGGGGGACTTGTATATACACAGCACTGATCCCCGTGGGGGACTTGTATATACACAGCACTGATCCCCCTGGGCGACTTGTATATACACAGCACTGATCCCCCTGGGGGACTTGTATATACACAGCACTGATCCCCCTGGGGGACTTGTATATACACAGCACTGATCCCCGTGGGGGACTTGTATATACACAGCACTGATCCCCCTGGGCGACTTGTATATACACAGCACTGATCCCCCTGGGGGACTTGTATATACACAGCACTGATCCCCCTGGGCGACTTGTATATACACAGCACTGATCCCCCTGGGGGACTTGTATATAAACAGCACTGATCCCCCTGGGGGACTTGTATATACACAGCACTGATCCCCCTGGGGGACTTCTATATACACAGCACTGATCCCCCTGGGAGACTTCTATATACACAGCACTGATCCCCCTGGGGGACTTCTATATACACAGCACTGATCCCCCTGGGGGACTTCTATATACACAGAACTGATCCCCCTGGGGGACTTGTATATACACAGCACTGATCCCCCTGGGGGACTTGTATATACACAGCACTGATCCCCCTGGGGGACTTGTATATACACAGCACTGATCCCCCTGGGGGACTTGTATATACACAGCATTGATCCCCCTGGGGGGTCTCCTATATACACAGCACTGATCCCCCTGGGGGACTTGTATATACACAGCACTGATCCCCCTGGGGGACTTGTATATAAACAGCACTGATCCCCCTGGGGTACTTGTATATACACAGCACTGATCCCCCTGGGGGACTTGTATATACACAGCACTGATCCCCCTGGGGGACTTGTATATACACAGCATTGATCCCCCTGGGGGGGTCTCCTATATACACAGCACTGATCCCCCTGGGGGACTTGTATATACACAGCACTGATCCCCCTGGGGGACTTGTATATACACAGCACTGATCCCCCTGGGGGACTCGTATATACACAGCACTGATCCCCCTGGGGGGTCTCCTATATACACAGCACTGATCCCCCTGGGGGACTTGTATATACACAGCACTGATCCCCCTGGGGGACTTGTATATACACAGCACTGATCCCCCTGGGGGGTCTCCTATATACACAGCACTGATCCCCCTGGGGGACTTGTATATAAACAGCACTGATCCCCCTGGGGTACTTGTATATACACAGCACTGATCCCCCTGGGGGACTTGTATATACACAGCACTGATCCCCCTGGGGTACTTGTATATACACAGCACTGATCCCCCTGGGGGACTTGTATATGCACAGCACTGATCCCCCTGGGGGACATGTATATAAACAGCACTGATCCCCCTGGGGGACTTGTATATAAACAGCACTGATCCCCCTGGGGGACTTGTATATACACAGCACTGATCCCCCTGAGAGACTCCTATATACACAGCACTGATCCCCCTGGGGGACTTGTATATAAACAGCACTGATCCCCCTGGGGGACTTGTATATACACAGCACTGATCCCCCTGGGGGAATTGTATATACACAGCACTGATCCCCCTGGGGGGTCTCCTATATACACAGCACTGATCCCCCTGGGGGACTTGTATATACACAGCACTGATCCCCCTGGGGGACTTGTATATACACAGCACTGATCCCCCTGGGGGGTCTCCTATATACACAGCACTGATCCCCCTGGGGGACTTGTATATACACAGCACTGATGCCCCTGGGGAACTTGTATATACACAGCACTGCTCCCCCTGGGGGGTCTCCTATATACACAGCACTGATCCCCCTGGGGGACTTGTATATACACAGCACTGATGCCCCTGGGGGACTTGTATATACACAGCACTGATCCCCCTGGGGGACTTGTATATACACAGCACTGATGCCCCTGGGGGACTTGTATATACACAGCACTGATCCCCCTGGGGGACTTGTATATAGACAGCACTGATCTCTCATAGAGATCAATGCTGTGTATATACACAGCAAAGATCCATCAGATCGGTGATAGATTGCTATGGCCTGCTGCAGGCCATAGCAATCTATTGCCGAGCCGGGATCACCGTCATTCCAACGCTGAGGCCTGGCACGGGCAGAAGAACGGATCCTCCCCAATTCCCCCCCGCGCGATCGCATCTCGGGGGGGAGATCCGTCCCCCTAGACACCAGGGACAGGGAGAGCTCAGCATCTAAGTGCAGCTGTCAGGTTTGACAGCTGCACTTAGAGGCTTAATTAGCCGGCGCGGCACCATGACGTATCAGATACGTCATGCGTCGCTGAGGGGTTAAAGCAACACTTATCCTCAAGATGCAGTGCTAAACATCTATAGAGTCAGACAAGACAAGTCAGGGATCACCCCAACCCAGGACGTGAACATCTCAACACAGTGCAGAGTATCCTAAAGTAGAGGAACTAATCCGGATAGAGCAAAGCAGCTACGAGCCTACGTACTCTATCTCGCAACGCAGGTGACACCAGGACACCGTTGGACACTTCTCTCAACTCGGGTAACTAGGACTGGGGCTTGTATCACCCTAATAGGACGGGTACCCACACTGCAGGGCAAAAGTTGGTATAGCGACAAAGGTCAAAACATGGGCACAAGTATTCTTCTTTCAAGTATTCTCAAGTAATCCTCTTCTTCTAAAATTCTGGCAGACCATAGTACTACATTGGGTTGGGATTCTCATGACCTACTCCTCTCCACTCCTCTGAACTCTCTCTACTCTTCTCATCACACAACCAAGTCAGCAATGCCACGCTCGTCTACTCTCCCTAATCAGCTCTCAGTACAGATCCAGTGAAAGTCAAGTCTGTATCAGTCACGTATGATATGAGTCACTTGTACCACAGAAGATCCGAGCATGCTTATCTGGCAGTCTTTGGATACTATTTCGGATAGTGCTTTGTTGAGTCCCAAGTGGCTTACGCGAACAGTCTGGACAGAAGCAAGGCAGTTGACTTCTCTGCGAACTACCCCTTCCTTGCTTGAGTCTTTCATATATAACTCGTTGATCCCAGGAAGCTTGAATGCTGAGATTCTAGCTCCTTGGCTTGGCTAATTTTTCCAATATGCAGACATTGTGGACCCACTCAGGGGCACTATTTTTCCCTTCCAGAAACTTAGAGATAAGTTTTCTCTCCCTACACAGGCCCTATCTTTTTATGAAGCTATATGTAGAGCGGCTGTAGATCTTTGTTGGAGGGCTCCCTTCCCCAAGCCTTCTACCTTTGAATACCTATGCAAAGTGACTTAGGGCCCTATTCCAGGCTTCTTCTCTGCGCTGTCTTCATCCCCGGGTCCCGCGCGCTCTATCTTCAGAACGGCTGGTCAGCTGACGGAGCGCTCAGCCAATCACAGGCTGGGACCACCGCGGCCTGTGATTGGCTGAGTGTGGCCTGTCAGCTGACCGGCCATTCTGAAGATAGAGCGTGCGGGACCCTGGGATGAAGACAGCGCAGAGAAGAAGCCCGGACAGGTAATGTATGATGCTGCAAGGACATCGGTGGGCCCGTGGAATAGGACCCTAAGACTACTAGGGGTCTCATATCTGAGATGTATGACTACTTAGCTCCAATACGAGACGACCCGACGACTGCTCATGGCTATATGTCCAAATAGGAGGCGTACTTGGGGAGATCACTTCCACACAACCTGTGGCAGATAATATGGTCCCAGGCGGCGAAGTCTTTAGCCTGTTTGAGCTACAAGGAAAATCAGTTTAAAATACTCATGTACAGGTATCATACACCAGATTTGCTGCACCGTATTTTCCCGGAGATGCCTCCCACCTGTTGCAGATGTGGCCAGGTAAGGGGGACATTGCTACATATTTTTTGGAAATGTTTGGAGTTGAGAGCCAAACGGTCACAATGGACCTTCTGTGTGGTCAATAGCGGGACCACATTACAAGACAACCGCATACACGTATGCATACGCATACACAAGTTTCTGCATAGATAGGTAGATTACTTAGCTTTGGTGGTTGTAAAATGGACAGGTGGTGTTAATCCAGAGAGAGAACTTCAGTGGGCCACGTTGTACAATGTAGAGGACGGAACCTGAATGTAAACAATGCAGACAGAAAGATATAATAAGGATCCCCCTTCGCATCTGAACCACCCGGCTCCGCTACGTCGGGGGATCCCCAAGGGACAATACCTTAGGGCAAGGCGGAATTGCTTGTCCCTTCAGTCCTTTAAACAGGAAGCTCAGACTCTCAAGGAGAGATTCTGTAGTAGGGGATATCCCATGAGTACCCTCAAGAGGGCCTACCAGGATGCCCTGGGCAGAGACAGAAATTTGCTCCTCACGCCCCAAGGTGGGAAAAATGGTTCCCAGAAGACCAGAATCATAGGCACTTTTGACTCATCCGCACAACAAGTGAGAAACATCATCACGCAATTCTGGCCCATCCTCACATCGGACCCCCTCACATCTCAGCTAGTGGATACTAGACCAATGATCACATATAGATGTGGTAGGAACCTAGGGGATAGACTAGTCCATAGTCATTTTCCCCCCCTACCGTCCACCATGTGGCTGAGACAACCCAAACCAGTAGGGACCCTAAGGTGTGGGTCGTGAAAGGCACGCAAGTATGTCCATACCAGCAACACCTTCCGGGGCTCGGAAGACCAACGTACATATACAAATAGAGAATTTCCAAATTGCAAAACAGAGCACGTCATATATATGGCCACTTGTCCGTGTGGTCTAAGGTATGTAGGAAAAACCAAAAGGGAGTTTCGACGCCGAATCCTGGAGCATGTGGGAGACATTACCCATGAAAGGGAGAAACCAGTGGCTACCCACATGCGTCGTTACCACCAAGACGACCCTTGGGGCATTAAATTCCAGGTGATCGAGGTCATCCGACCCTCACCACGGGGTGGAGACCTTGATAGAAGACTATTACAAAAGGAGACCCAGTGGATATACAGGCTATGTACGGTCAGTCCACTGGGTCTTAATGAAGCCCTCTCATTTGTATCTTTTATTTAATTTTCCTCCTTTAATGCCATACCCATTCTTACCAGATCAGCCGTATTTGCCTACACCTCTCTATATCATTACATATTATTTATGGTGGGCCCTAATGGATTTATATTACTTCTTACACCATTATCCCCTTATATCTCTGCAGCACCTCCCGGTCTTGCTTTTATTACATTGTGAATCCCTTTGTACTATTCCTCCTAAAAACATGGTCATGGAGCGCACCGTGTCTGCCCCTGTGGAACGCATACTGCACATGGCAGACTCCTTCCATGTATAGCAATGGGGCGCATACTGCATTCCACTTCGGCTTTACAGATGTTACCATCTCTCCCAGCCTGTATCATGGCATTCTTGACCGCACATGCGCATCGCAGGACAGATGAATGCAATCTAGACATTCCGGAAGTGGGCCGCATGTGACTGTAGTCACCTGACCGGCAGCTATCTTGACCAGTTGGAACGCAGATTGCGTTCCCACGCCGCACTGCATACACCTTCCGGCCATGTGATTCGCCGTCACACCCGGAAGTGGGGATGGCGTGCGGACACTTAAACAGCCGTGTTCGTCACATGGGCATGGGCTGGATTCATCAACAGTCGGCCACTTGGAGGTACTGTATGACATAACCTAATTTATTCCAGTAAGACCATTGTTCAGATGCGAAGGGGGATCCTTATTATATCTTTCTGTCTGCATTGTTTACATTCAGGTTCCGTCCTCTACATTGTACAACGTGGCCCACTGAAGTTCTATCTCTGGATTAACACCACCTGTCCATTTTACAACCACCAAAGCTAAGTGATCTACCTATCTATGCAGAAACTTGTGGATGCGATTGTCTTGTAATGTGGTCCCGCTATTGACCACACAGGAGGTCCATTGTCACCGTTTGGCTCTCAACTCATATTTCATATAGGGTCCATTGTGACCCATTGAGCCGTTTAGGACTTTTTGGTGTTAGCTAATCTTCTGTAATTTATACTTTATGATATGCAATTTCGGATCCTTGTGATATAGTGCAGGTGTCACAGCATATACTCTCTACTGGCTGACAATACATCTGTTTATCGTATTACTATCTGTCTGTGCATCTGGGGTACAACCTCCAATTTCTAGCATTTACTTACCATGTACGCCTTTAGTGCTTTATCTTGGCATAATGTAATTAATGTTCCCTGATGAACCTGGGGCACTCTCTCTCAGGGGAAACGCGTTGGAACAGCAGCAGTATTGTACTAGCGTAATTGTGATATTACAGATCTATTTTTTGATTTATAGCATATCGTGTTTTTTTCTGTATATAGTATCAAGTCTTGTCGGGTGTGTACGCATTTTGTGTTTAGGCATTTATCACATAGCACCTTTTTTTCGTTGTTTGGCCGTTTTTTATTTTCTCCCGGGCACTTAAATAGAGTAGGGACCATCTGCTTGGTTGGGGCCACCCTGTTAAGGAGGTGGGTACCCCAAAAGGTAGGGAAAGATCGTACCTCATAGAGCAGGGCACACTTGCCCTGAGTCTTATTCCATCTTCTAGCATTCTGTAGACCCCACGTACACCCCTACCCTCTATGTACAGCACCTGTGTGTATGCACTTTTCAATTGGTTATGTTAGATAGTTTAAGGTGTGTACCTCTTTGAATTGTAATCTAATAAATGTTAAGTTTTATTATTATTTGACCGATGGTGGACTCTCTTCCTCAGTGATACTCTAATAACAAATTTCCACTGGGTCACCCTCATCCAGGGCTCATAGATCCTTATTCCTTCTTGTCTTTTGGATTGCTGTGCTTCCATATAGTAATAATGTCCCTGCTGTGCCTCCATATAGTAATAATGCCTCCTGCTGTGCCTCCATATAGTAATAATGTCCCTGCTGTGCCCCCATATAGTAATAATGTCTCCTGCTGTGCCCCTATAGAGTAATAATGCCTCCTGCTGTGCCCCCATATAGTAATAATGTCTCCTGCTGTGCTTCCATATAGTAATAATGCCTCCTGCTGTGCCTCCATATAGTAATAATGTCCCTGCTGTGCCCCCATATAGTAATAATGTCTCCTGCTGTGCCCCTATAGAGTAATAATGCCTCCTGCTGTGCCCCCATATAGTAATAATGTCCCTGCTGTGCCTCCATATAGTAATAATGTTTCCTGCTGTGCCCCCAAATAGTAATAATCCCTCCTGCTGTTCCTCCATATAGTAATAATGTCTCCTGCTGTGCCCCCATATAGTAATAATGCCTCCCGCTGTACCCTCATATGGTAATAATGTCTCCTGCTGTGTCCTCCATATACAGTAGTAATAATGTCTCCTGCTGTACCATGCATATAGTAACAATGTCTCCTGCAATGCCTCCATATAGTAAAAATGCCTCCTGCTGTGCTCACATGAAGTAATAATGCCTCCTGCTGTGCCTCTGTACAGTAATATTGCCCCTTGCAGTGCCCCCATATAGTTAAAATGCCTACTGCTATGCACTCTATATAGTACTAATGCCTCATGTTTTCCCATACAGAAATAATGTCTCCCGCTGTGTCTTCATATAGTTGTAATACCTTGTGCTGTGCCCCAATAGAGTAATAATGTACCTTGCTATGGCCCCATAAATCAATAATATCTCCTGCTGTGCCCCGCATATAGTAATAATGCCCCTTGCTGTGCCCCCATATAGTAATAATGTCTCCTGCTGTGCCTCCATATAGTAATAATGTCTCCTGCTGTGCCCTCCATATAGTACTAATGTCCCCTGCTGTGACCCCATATAGTAATAATGTCTCCTGCTGTGCCTCCATATAGTAATAATGTCCTCTGCTGTGCCCTCCATATAGTACTAATGTCCCCTGCTGTGCCCCATATAGTAATAATGCACCTGCTGTGCCTCCATATAGTAATAATGTGCCCTGCTGTGACCCATATAGTAATAATGTCTCCTGCTGTGCCTCCATATAGTAATAATGTCCTCTGATGTGCTCTCCATATAGAACTAATGTCCCCTGCTGTGCCCCATATAGTAATAATGCACCTGCTGTGCCTTAATATAGTTATAATGTCCCCTGCTGTGCCTCCATATAGTAATAATGTCTCCTGCTTTGCCTCCATATAGTAATAATGCCCCCACTGTTCCCTCCATACAGTAATAATGCTCCCTGCTGTGCCCCATATAGTAACAATGTCTCCTGCTGTGCTTCCCATATAGTAACAATGTCTGCTGCTGTGCTTCCATATAGTAATAATGCTCCCTGCTGTGCCTCCATATAGTAATATAGTAATAATTCCTCCTACTGTGCCCCTATATAGTAATAATGTCTCCTGCTGTGCCTTCATATAGTAAATATGCCTCCCACTATGCCTCTTTATAAAAATGTCTCCTGCTGTGCCCCATGTAGTAATAATGCCCCTTGCTTTGCTCCCATATAATAATAATGCCAACTGCTGTGCCATCTATAGTAATAATGTCACCTGATGTACCATGCATATAGTAATAATGTCTCCTGCCGTGCCTCCATATAGTAATAATGCCTCCTGCTGTGCCCACATGAAGTAATAATGCCTCCTGCTGTGCCTCTGTACAGTAATATTGCCCCTTGCAGTGCCCCCATATAGTTAAAATGCCTACTGCTGTGCCCTCTATATAGTAATAATGCCTCATGTTTTCCCATATAGAAATAATGTCTCCTGCTGTGTCCCCATATAGTATTAATACCTTGTGCTGTGCCCCAATATAGTAATAATGTCCCTTGCTGTGGCCGCATATAGTAACAATGTGTGATGGCCTGGGGTGCAGTAGGTTCCATCATGTTCATGTTTTGACTAATTTTAGGAGAATCTTGTGCTCCCCACCATGTTGTGTATTCCGTGTCCTGTCTGGGGCTCTAATTACACTAAAGGTAATATAATTAGCTAATTGACCATCTGCAGGATAGAGGTGCCCATATCTCCTGATGGACCCCTGCTGACATTTCCTGCCTGTCCATTCATGACCTCTCTGCTCTCCAAATGCTGGAGATCACCCCTTGTGGTGTCCTGATTGCTGAGGCTCCAGTCCCAGATCTGGGGGGCCTGGAAACCAGCGAAGATGTCTGCCAACTCCTGGATATAAGGAAGGAAGCTGAGGGACCAGGGGGTAGTAGATCCTTTGTGGGAGGCTGATGCTAAGGCCAGCTCCCCAAAGAGAAGACGCATCAAGAGCTGTCATATTGACCCAGAGGAGAAGGACTGGGACCTCGGTCGGTTGGGATATTTGCTGTTGCTGGACATTTCCTGTGTTCTTGGACGTTTTGCATCCTCTGTGTGGTGGAGTTTTGTATGGACCTTTCTGCTGGTATCGAATAAAGGTTTCTGGGGCTGTTCATCCATAGCTCACTCTGTGTCAGGGGGTTCTTCTCCCGTATGAAACAATCAACAATGTCTCCTGCTGTTGCCTCCATATAGCAATAATGTCTCCTGCTGTGCTTCTATATAGTAATAATGCCTCCTGCTGTGCCTCCATATAGAAATAATGCCTCCTGCTGTGCCTCCATATAGAAATAATGCCCCCTGCTGTGCCTCTATATAGTAATAATGTTTCCTGCTGTGCCTCCATATAGAAATAATGCCCCCTGCTGTGCCCCCATACAGTAATAGTGTCCCCTGCTGTACCTCTATAGTAACAATGTCTCCTGCTGTGCCTCTATATAGTAATAATGTCTCCTGCTGTTGCCTCCATATAGCAATAATGTCTCCTGCTGTGCTTCTATATAGTAATAATGCCTCCTGCTGTGCCTCCATATAGAAATAATGTCTCCTGCTGTGCCTCCATATAGAAATAATGCCCCCTGCTGTGCCCCCATACAGTAATAGTGTCCCCTGCTGTACCTCTATAGTAACAATGTTTCCTGCTGTGCCTCTATATAGTAATAATGTCTCCTGCTGTTGCCTCCATATAGCAATAATGTCCCCTGCTGTGCCTCTATATAGTAATAATGTCTCCTGCTGTGCCTCCATATAGAAATAATGCCCCCTGCTGTGCCCCCATACAGTAATAGTGTCCCCTGCTGTACCTCTATAGTAACAATGTCTCCTGCTGTGCCTCCATATAGTAATAATGTCCCCTGCTGTTCCCCCGTATAAAAATAATGTCCCCTGGTGTGCTTCCACATAGTAATAATGTTCCCTTCTGTGCCTCCATATAATAATATCCCCTGCTGTGCCCACATATAGTAATATTATCCCCTGCTGTGCCCTCCATATAGTAATATTATCCCCTGCTGTGCCCTCCATATAACAATAATGTCCCCTGCTGTGCCCCGTATCATCATAATGTTCCCTGCTGTACTCACATATGGTAATAATTTCTCCTGCTGTGCCCTCCATATAGTAACAATGTCCCCTGCTGTGTCCTCAATATAATAATAGTGTCCCCTGCTGTGCCCACATATAGTAATAATGTCTCCTGCTGTGCCTCCATATAGTAATAATGTCCCATGCTGTGCTTCTGTATAGTAATAATGCCTCCGGCTGTGCCTCCATATAGAAATAATGCTCCCTGCTGTGCCCCCATACAGTAATAGTGTCCCCTGCTGTGCCCCCATACAGTAATAGTGTCCCCTGCTGTGCCTCCGTATAGAAATATCTTCTGCTTAGCCCTATATAGTAATAGTGTCCCCTGCTGTGCCCCCTATAGTAACAATGTCTCCTGCTGTGCCTCCATATAGTAATAATGTCTCCTGCTGTGCCCTCCCTATAGTAATAATGTATCCTGGTGTGTGTCCATATAGTAGTAATGTCCCCTGCTGTGCCCTACATATAGCACTAATGTTCCCTTCTGTGCCCTCATATTGTAATAATGTCTCCTGTTGTGCCTCCATATAGTAATAATATCCCCTGCTTTTCCCCAAATAGTAATTATGCTTGCTGCTGTGCCCTCATATAGTAATAATATTTACTGATGTGCCCCATATAGTAAAAGTGCCCCCTGCTGTTCCCTCTATAGTAATAATGTCTCCTGCTGTGCCTTCATATAGTAAATATGTCTCCCACTGTGCTTCCATATAGTAATAATGTCTCCTGCTGTGCCCCATCTAGTAATAATGCACCTTACTTTGCCCCCATATTGTAATAATGCCACCTGCTGTGCCCTCTATAGTAATAATCTCTCATGCTGTACCATGCATATAGTAATAATGTCTCCTGCTGTGCCCTCCATTTAGTAATAATGTCCCCTTCTGTCCCCTCCATATAATAATGTCCCCTGCTGTGCTCCCATATAGTTATAATGTATCCTGCTGTGCCCTCCACATAGTAATATTGCCCCCTGCTGTGCCCCCATATAGTAATAATGTCCCCTGCTGTATCATCCATATAGTAATACTGTCCATGCTGTGCCCTCCATATAGTGAATATGTCCCCTGCTGTGCCTCATATAAAAATAATGCCCCCTGCTGTGCCTCCATAGAGTAATAATGTCCCCTGCTGTGCCTTCATATAATAATATCCCCAGCTGTGCCCACATATAGTAATAAAGTCTCATGCTGTGCCCTCCATATAGTAATGCTATCCTCTACTGTGCCCTCCTTATAACAATAATGTCCCCTGCTCTACCCACATATAGTAATAGTGTCTCCGGCTGTGCCCTCCATAAAGTAATAATGTCTCCTGCTGTGCCCTCCATATATTAATAATGTCCCCTGCTGGGCCTATATATAGTAATAATGTCTACTGCTGTGCCCTCCATATAGTAATATTGTCCCCTGCTGTGCTTCTATATAGTAATATTGCCCCCTACTGTGCCCCCATATAGTAATAATGTCCCCTGCTGTGCCTACATATGGTAATAATGTCCCCTGCTGTGCCCCCATATAGTAATAATGTCTTCTGCTGTGCCCCCATATAGTAATAATGTCCCCTGCTGTGCCCCCATAAAATAATGTCTCCTGCTGTGCCCCCATATGGTAATAATGCCTCCTGCTGTGCCCCTATAGAGTAATAATGCCTCCTGCTGTGCCCCCATATAGTAATAATGTCCCTGCTGTGCCTCCATAAAGTAATGCCCCCTGCTGTGCCCCATATAGTAATAATGTCCCTGCTGTGCCCCCATATAGTAATAATGCCTCCTGCTGTGCCCCCATAGAGTAATAATTGCTCCTGCTGTGCCCCCATAGAGTAATAATGTCCCTGCTGTGCCCCCATATAGTCATAATGTCCTCTGTGCTACATGAAGGAGTCAGTAGAATACAGAACAGGTCATAATTTTATTACATAACGTCAGACAAATATGTACAACATATTTGTGATGTACTAAGTAAGGAGAACAATAATTGTGCAATTTAAACATGTACAACACGTATTTGACATGACAGGGTCATAAAATACTGAGGGTTGTAATATAAAACATTTCTCATGTAGAAATATTCCTTTAAATATTTTGTAAATGGCACAAAAGTAATAAAGAAAGTCTTCAAGGAGAACCTGATGCTGAGCCGCCTTCTGTCCATAAAGAAGTATCCTGCCCTCTGTAGCGCCCCCTTATGTTGGGCACCGGCATCGCCATCGATTGAAATGGGTTTTCCATTACCTACGGCCGATCCCCACTGGTCCCATTCTTCTTCCTGCCCCTTCAGTCTGTTTCTAAGATAGAGCAGGACCTACCGTCAGATGATTACCGCGGCTGGGGGGGGTCAGTATTTTCCCATTTTACCCTTTTAATGAAGATTAACAGGGAATGACTCTATAATAATAAATGTGAAAACAAATCTCCGTTATTATTACCGAGGTCGTCATGTGTGAACGGACATCAGTGGTGTGACTGGGAAGGTGATCACACATCCCCTCAGGGGGGTCCTGGATGAAGCCGCCATCCATGATACTCATATCCCTTAGCTTGTATGGGAGCCATGAATGGAGGTCCATGGATTGGGGTCTACACTCTCATGTGGCTCTTATGTCTTTAAACCTGAAAAAATTGTAGTGGAATTGGATAACAAATGTGTATGGCGTCCTCCAGACTCTCCCGATGTCCCAAGAGAGAAGGATCAGATTCTACCCTTTGTCTCTTCCTCTCTCCACGCTGAACACATGAAGACACATGAACATGGAGAGAGCTGTCAGCATCCTGGGCAGATGGGGGATGGAAGCCCCTGTAAGAGTCTGAGCGTGGGGGATGGAAGCCCCTGTAAGAGTCTGAGCGTGGGGGATGGAAGCCCCTGTAAGAGTCTGAGAGTGGGGGATGGAAGCCCCTGTAAGAGTTGGAGCATGGGGGATGGAAGCCCCTGTAAGAGTCTGAGAGTGGGGGATGGAAGCCCCTGTAAGAGTCTGAGAGTGGGGGATGGAAGCCCCTGTAAGAGTTGGAGCATGGGGGATGGAAGCCCCTGTAAGAGTCGGAGCGTGGGGGATGGAAGCCCCTGTAAGAGTCTGAGCGTGGGGGATGGAAGCCCCTCTAAGAGTCTGAGCGTGGGGGATGGAAGCCCCTGTAAGAGTCTGAGCGTGGGGGATGGAAGCCCCTCTAAGAGTCTGAGCGTGGGGGATGGAAGCCCCTCTAAGAGTCTGAGCGTGGGGGATGGAAGCCCCTGTAAGAGTCTGAGCGTGGGGGATGGAAGCCCCTGTAAGAGTCTGAGCGTGGGGGATGGAAGCCCCTGTAAGAGTCTGAGCGTGGGGGATGGAAGCCCCTGTAAGAGTCTGAGCGTGGGGGATGGAAGCCCCTCTAAGAGTCTGAGCGTGGGGGATGGAAGCCCCTGTAAGGTCAGCGCTTGCTTGCTCCTCGTTCCCCCACCCACTGCAAGTGCCATTACACTCGCTAACAGTGAGCAAGAAGGAGCGAATAAGAGCCATGGGGAGGGGGGGGGGGGGGCGATCGTCTGGTAGTCACCTCAGTCCTGGTCTCTATGGGCAGCAGGGGAGCTGTATCTGTAGGATGACAGAGATAGTGGGGCTCAGGATGACAGAGATAGTGGGGCTCAGGGTGACAGAGATAGTGGGACTCAGGGTGACAGAGATAGTGGGGCTCGGGATGACAGAGATAGTGGGGCTCGGGATGACAGTGATAGTGGGGCTCGGGATGACAGTGATAGTGGGGCTCAGGGTGACAGTGATAGTGGGGCTCAGGATGACAGTGATAGTGGGACTCAGGGTGACAGAGATAGTGGGGCTCGGGATGACAGAGATAGTGGGGCTCGGGATGACAGTGATAGTGGGGCTCGGGATGACAGTGATAGTGGGGCTCAGGGTGACAGTGATAGTGGGGCTCAGGGTGACAGAGATAGTGGGGCTCAGGATGACAGTGATAGTGGGGCTCGGGATGACAGTGATAGTGGGGCTCAGGGTGACAGTGATAGTGGGGCTCAGGATGACAGTGATAGTGGGGCTCAGGGTGACAGTGATAGTGGGGCTCAGGGTGACAGTGATAGTGGGGCTCAGGGTGACAGTGATAGTGGGGCTCAGGATGACAGTGATAGTGGGGCTCAGGGTGACAGTGATAGTGGGGCTCAGGGTGACAGTGATAGTGGGGCTCAGGATGACAGTGATAGTGGGGCTCAGGGTGACAGGGATAGTGGGGCTCAGGGTGACAGGGATAGTGGGGCTCAGGATGACAGTGATAGTGGGGCTCAGGGTGACAGTGATAGTGGGGCTCAGGGTGACAGGGATAGTGGGGCTCAGGGTGACAGTGATAGTGGGGCTCAGGGTGACAGTGATAGTGGGGCTCAGGGTGACAGTGATAGTGGGGCTCAGGGTGACAGAGATAGTGGGGCTCAGGGTGACAGTGATACTAGTGCCCAGGAGTAATACTTGGGTTTGGTAAAGCTGGGTGACCGCCATTATTTTCTTATTCATTTTAGTCAGTTTTTATTGCTGAATAAGGCTTTGTTTACACGCCGGAAGAGACCGGCCATTCCGGGTACTTAAATCGATACTTAAGATGATCCTTCCGGCCGCAGGGTTCTGATGTGCGCCCGCATCAGATCCTCCCACAGCACACAATGATGCACGGGGCCGGAGCCGCTCACTTCACTGTGTGAACTGACAGGGTTTCCTATGGCCGCAATTCATTAAATTATATACCATGTGTTATTGTCATACAGATATATATATATATATATATATATATATATATATATATATATATATATATATATATATATATATACCGTGTGTTATTGTCATACAGAGATATATATACCGTGTGTTATTGTCATACAGATATATATCCAGGAATAGAGTTCTCTCTGTTGCTAAATCTTTCTCAATGGCAAAGAGTGTAATTTTCACAGGGGTATCCCCCCAAAATCATTTTTTCATTAATAAATAGCCCCCCTATAGCTTTCCATCTTTCCCATATCAAAGCTGGGTGACCTCCATTATACTGACTACTATACAAGATGTTGGGAAAGCTGGGTGACCTCCATTATACTGACTACTATACAAGATGCTGGGAAAGCTGGGTGACCTCCATTATACTGACTACTATACAAGATGCTAGGAAAGCTGGGTGACCTCCATTATACTGACTACTATACAAGATGCTTGGAAAGCTGGGTGACCTCCATTATACTGACTACTATACAAGATGCTGGGAAAGCTGGGTGACCTCCATTATACTGACTACTATACAAGATGCTGGGAAAGCTGGGTGACCTCCATTATACTGACTACTATACAAGATGCTGGGAAAGCTGGGGGACCTCCATTATACTGACTACTATACAAGATGCTGGGAAAGCTGGGTGACCTCCATTATACTGACTACTATACAAGATGCTGGGAAAGCTGGGTGACCTCCATTATACTGACTACTATACAAGATGCTGGGAAAGCTGGGTGACCTCCATTATACTGACTACTATACAAGATGCTGGGAAAGCTGGGTGACCTCCATTATACTGACTACTATACAAGATGCTGGGAAAGCTGGGGGACCTCCATTATACTGACTACTATACAAGATGCTGGGAAAGCTGGATGACCTCCATTATACTGACTACTATACAAGATGCTGGGAAAGCTGGGTGAACTCCATTATACTGACTACTATACAAGATGCTGGGAAAGCTGGGTGACCTCCATTATACTGACTACTATACAAGATGCTGGGAAAGCTGGGTGACCTCCATTATACTGACTACTATACAAGATGCTGGGAAAGCTGGGTGACCTCCATTATACTGACTACTATACAAGATGCTGGGAAAGCTGGGTGACCTCCATTATACTGACTACTATACAAGATGTTGGGAAAGCTGGGTGACCTCCATTATACTGACTACTATACAAGATGCTGGGAAAGCTGGGTGAACTCCATTATACTGTGTACTATACAAGATGCTGGGAAAGCTGGGTGACCTCCATTATACTGACTACTATACAGGATGCTAGGAAAGCTGGGTGACCTCCATTATACTGACTACTATACAAGATGCTAGGAAAGCTGGGTGACCTCCATTATACTGACAACTATACAAGATGCTGGGAAAGCTGGGTGACCTCCATTATACTGACTACTATACAAGATGCTGGGAAAGCTGGGTGACCTCCATTATACTGACTACTATACAAGATGTTGGGAAAGCTGGGTGACCTCCATTATACTGACTACTATACAAGATGCTGGGAAAGCTGGGTGAACTCCATTATACTGTGTACTATACAAGATGCTGGGAAAGCTGGGTGACCTCCATTATACTGACTACTATACAAGATGCTAGGAAAGCTGGGTGACCTCCATTATACTGACTACTATACAGGATGCTAGGAAAGCTGGGTGACCTCCATTATACTGACTACTATACAAGATGCTAGGAAAGCTGGGTGACCTCCATTATACTGACAACTATACAAGATGCTGGGAAAGCTGGGTGACCTCCATTATACTGACTACTATACAAGATGCTGGGAAAGCTGGGTGACCTCCATTATACTGACTACTATACAAGATGCTAGGAAAGCTGGGTGAACTCCATTATACTGACTACTATACAGGGTGCCAGGAAAGCTGGGTGACTTCCATTATACTGTGTACTATACAAGATGCTAGGAAAGCTGGGTGACCTCCATTATACTGACTACTATACAAGATGCTGGGAAAGCTGAGTGACCTCCATTATACTGACTACTGTACAGGATGCTGGGAAAGCTGGGTGACCTCCATTATACTGACTACTATACAAGATGCTAGGAAAGATGGGTGACCTCCATTATACTGACTACTATACAGGGTGCCAGAAAAGCTGGGTGACCTCCATTATACTGTGTACTATACAAGATGCTAGGAAAGCTGGGTGACCTCCATTATACTGACTACTATACAAGATGCTGGGAAAGCTGGGTGACCTCCATTATACTGACTACTATACAAGATGCTGGAAAGCTGGGTGACCTCCATTATACTGACTACTGTACAGGATGCTGGGAAAGCTGGGTGACCTCCATTATACTGACTACTATACAAGATGCTAGGAAAGCTGGGTGACCTCCATTATACTGACTACTATACAAGATGCTGGGAAAGCTGGGTGACCTCCATTATACTGACTACTGTACAGGATGCTGGGAAAGCTGGGTGACCTCCATTATACTGACTACTATACAAGATGCTAGGAAAGCTGGGTGACCTCCATTATACTGACTACTATACAAGATGCTGGGGAAGCTGGGTGACTGCCATTATACAAGATGCTAGGAAAGCTAGGTGACCTCCATCATACTGACTACTATACAAGATGCTTGCAAGCTAGGTGACCTCCATCATACTGACTACTATACAAGATGCTGGGAAAGCTGGGTGACCGCCATTATACTGTGTACTATACAAGATGCTGGGAAAGCTGGGTGACCTCCATTATACTGACTACTATACAAGATGCTGGGAAAGCTGGGTGACCGCCATTATACTGACTAATATACAAGATGCCTGGAAAGCTGGGTGAGCACCATTTGACTGACTACTATACAAGATGCTGGGAAAGCTGGGTGACTGCCATTACACTGACTACTATACAAAATGCTAGGAAAGATGGGTGACTTCCATTATACTGACCACTATACAAGATGCCTCAACTTTGCCGCCTCATACTGCCGCCTCAACTTTGCTACATTACTGCTGACTCAACTCTGCTACATCATTACCTTACTACCTCAACTCTGCTATGTCACTCTCTCAACTATGCTACCTCAGTATTTTACCCTCTTAATTTTTTTTCTGTCATTCTTAGAGCCAACTTTTCTTCACTAAGTTGTTCCATGTATCCAGTTTCCTCTTCTGGATGGTAATTCCAGCTTCTCCTCACCTGTATAGGTATAAAAATTAACCCGAACATCTCCCAATGACTTTAATAGGGTTCGACTTTGAGTTGAACCTCAAACTGAATACCACTACTGTTCGAGGTCCGACTCGAACATTTTACTGTTCGTTCATCACTACCCAGAAGGACAGTGATACTAGTGCCCAGGAGGACAGTGATACTGGTGCCCAGGAGGACAGTGATAATGGTGCCCAGGAGGACAGTGATAAGGGTGCCCAGGAGGACAGTGATAATGGTGCCCAGGAGGACAGTGATAATGGTGCCCAGGAGGACAGTGATAATGGTGCCCAGGAGGACAGTGATACTAGTGCTTAGGAGGACAGTGATAATGGTGCCCAGGAGGACAGTGATAATGGTGCCCAGGAGGACAGTGATAATGGTGCCCAGGAGGACAGTGATAATGGTGCCCAGGAGGACAGTGATAATGGTGCCCAGGAGGACAGTGATAATGGTGCCCAGAAGGACAGTGATACTAGTGCCCAGGAGGACAGTGATAATGGTGCCCAGGAGGACAGTGATAATGGTGCCCAGGAGGACAGTGCTAATGGTGCCCAGAAGGACAGTGATAATGGTGCCCAGGAGGACAGTGATACTGGTGCCCAGGAGGACAGTGATAATAGTGCCCAGGAGGACAGTGATACTAGTGCCCAGGAGGACAGTGATACTAGTGCCCAGGAGGACAGTGATACTAGTGCCCAGTAGGACAGTGATAATAGTGCCCAGTAGGACAGTGATAAGAGTGCCCAGGAGGACAGTGATAAGAGTGCCCAGGAGGACAGTGATAAGGGTGCCCAGGAGGACAGTGATAATGGTGCCCAGGAGGACAGTGATAATGGTGCCCAGGAGGACAGTGATAATGGTGCCCAGGAGGACAGTGATAAGGGTGCCCAGAAGGACAGTGATAATGGTGCCCAGGAGGACAGTGATAATGGTGCCCAGGAGGACAGTGATACTAGTGCCCAGTAGGACAGTGATATTAGTGCCCAGGAGGACAGTGATAATGGTGCCCAGGAGGACAGTAATAATAGAGCCCAGGAGGACAGTAATACTAGTGCCCAGGAGGACAGTGATAATAGTGCCCAGGAGGACAGTGATAATGGTGCCCAGGAGGACAGTGATAATGGTGCCCAGGAGGACAGTGATAATGGTGCCCAGGAGGACAGTGATAATGGTGCCCAGGAGGACAGTGATAAGAGTGCCCAGGAGGACAGTGATAATGGTGCCCAGGAGGACAGTGATAAGAGTGCCCAGGAGGACAGTGATAATGGTGCCCAGGAGGACAGTAATAATAGAGCCCAGGAGGACAGTAATACTAGTGCCCAGGAGGACAGTGATAATAGTGCCCAGGAGGACAGTGATAATGGTGCCCAGGAGGACAGTGATAATAGTGCCCAGGAGGACAGTGATAATAGTGCCCAGGAGGACAGTGATAATGGTGCCCAGGAGGACAGTGATAATGGTGCCCAGGAGGACAGTAATAATAGAGCCCAGGAGGACAGTAATACTAGTGCCCAGGAGGACAGTGATAATAGTGCCCAGGAGGACAGTAATAATAGAGCCCAGGAGGACAGTAATAATAGAGCCCAGGAGGACAGTGATAATAGAGCCCAGGAGGACAGTGCTAATGGTGCCCAGGAGGACAGTAATAATAGTGCCCAGGAGGACAGTAATAATAGTGCCCAGGAGGACAGTGATAATGGTGCCCAGGAGGACAGTGATAATGGTGCCCAGGAGGACAGTGATAATGGTGCCCAGGAGGACAGTAATACTAGTGCCCAGGAGGACAGTGATAATGGTGCCCAGGAGGACAGTGATAATGGTGCCCAGGAGGACAGTGATAATGGTGCCCAGGAGGACAGTAATAATAGTGCCCAGGAGGACAGTGATAATGGTGCCCAGGAGGACAGTGATAATGGTGCCCAGGAGGACAGTGATAATGGTGCCCAGGAGGACAGTGATAATAGTGCCCAGGAGGACAGTAATAATAGAGCCCAGGAGGACAGTGATAATGGTGCCCAGGAGGACAGTAATAATAGTGCCCAGGAGGACAGTGATAATGGTGCCCAGGAGGACAGTAATAATAGAGCCCAGGAGGACAGTAATAATAGTGCCCAGGAGGACAGTGATGAGTGCCTAGGAGGACAGTGCTAATAGTGCCCAGGAGGACAGTAATAATAGTGCCCAGGAGGACAGTGCTAATGGTGCCCAGGAGGACAGTAATAATAGTGCCCAGGAGGACAGTGATGAGTGCCTAGGAGGACAGTGCTAATAGTGCCCAGGAGGACAGTAATAATAGTGCCCAGGAGGACAGTGCTAATGGTGCCCAGGAGGACAGTAATAATAGTGCCCAGGAGGACAGTGATAATGGTGCCCAGGAGGACAGTGATAATAGTGCCCAGGAGGACAGTGATACTAGTGCCCAGTAGGACAGCGATACTAGTGCCCAGTAGGACAGTGCTAATAGTGCCCAGGAGGACAGTGCTAATAGTGCCCAGGAGGACAGTGATACTAGTGCCCAGGAGGACAGTGATAATGGTGCCCAGGAGGACAGTGCTAATAGTGCCCAGGAGGACAGTGATAAGAGTGCCCAGTAGGACAGTAATACTAGTGCCCAGTAGGACAGTAATAATAGTGCCCAGGAGAACAGTGATAAGAGTGCCCAGGAGGACAGTGATAAGAGTGCCCAGTAGGACAGTAATACTAGTGCCCAGTAGGACAGTGATATTAGTGCCCAGGAGGACAGTAATACTAGTGCCCAGGAGGACAGTGATACTAGTGCCCAGGAGGACAGTGATATTAGTGCCCAGGAGGACAGTGATAATGGTGCCCAGGAGGACAGTGATAATGGTGCCCAGGAGGACAGTGATAATAGTGCCCAGTAGGACAGTGCTAATAGTGCCCAGGAGGACAGTAATAATAGAGCCCAGGAGGACAGTGATATTAGTGCCCAGGAGGACAGTGCTAATAGTGCCCAGGAGGACAGTGCTAATAGTGCCCAGGAGGACAGTAATACTAGTGCCCAGGAGGACAGTGATACTAGTGCCCAGTAGGACAGTAATACTAGTGCCCAGGAGGACAGTGATATTAGTGCCCAGGAGGACAGTGATAATGGCGGCTGGGATGACAGTGATGGGGTGCCCTTTTTCTAGAGCTTGCCCATTGCCTGTGTATTTGAGAGGAGTCTAGTTAGGCTTCTTCTGTAGAACCTCGTGTTGGGGGCCCTTTTAGACTTTCCGATCTTTGTCCGTCTACGGCCGCAAATGAGTGCCAATCAGTGATCTGCAGTCATCTGCCTCTAGATGGCACAACTAAGAGAGCGGTCAGGCTGCACGAATGATCACTGTAACCAATAACCAGTAAACAATAACTCTAAGGTCAATTCAAAAGATGTGATCAGCCAAGGATAAGGGGTTGCACCGCTCCTAGACTGATCACTGTGACTTTTACATGAGCTGGATATTGGATGAAGGAGTGTTTCTAGCAACCATAATTGCCCTATAAAAATAGTGCCACCTAGAAGATATCAGGTAATAATAAGGTAATTATGTGTATTACTATAAAAGATGAAGATTATGGAGGATGATTGGTCTCCAAACAAGGAGATGTTAGCAGAATTACAATATGCATGGAAAGCCCAACAGATGGGATGGTGGTCATGGTCCATGCTGGTCCTGGTGACCTCTATTTGCATATCTGAGGGGAGGGGTCACAGGTAAGACCCTTATTGCAGAAGAATTAACAGTCCTGATGCTCAAAAGATTTTTGTAAGTTAAATATTTTTCCTTATGTGGAAGTCGGAAAATGAAGAACTTTCCAGATTTTTCATGTATTACAGAGCGATTGAATAAGCCAACTAGGGACATCTTGCTCCATAGAGATGAATGAGATCACCAGTATGAGACAGTCGGAAGGAGTCATAGCATATCCAGCAGTCTCATTCATCCCTGTGAAGATGGGGCCACTTTTATGTCAAGAACAGAAATTTGGGATCATTGTTGTCAGCAATAATGGGTTAATAGCGCCTAGGCCCTTCTCTGGACATCCTCTTTAAACTCAGTTTAGCTCATCTTGTCCTGGGAATACTGAGGTCTAGTGAGAAGAGATTAGCTGGAAGACAATGGATGAAAGCCCAACCCCAGTGTCTATCCCCAGCAGAAACTCCTTATGGATAGTCGCTGGAGACTCCTACGTCTGGACACAACACTGGCTTCTTCTGTTTAGCCATGTGATTTAGCATTTAACACTGAAATATGGTTTCTCCTTAAGGAATTTAAGGGGCAATCCACATTATATTTTCTTATAGGCCATAAAGACATATCAAAAATTGGCATCTTCCAAGACTGAAGAGGTCCATGGTGTTTTGTAAAGTGCTCGGCCAGCTGTGGACCAAGCTGGAGATCAGAGTAAGCCCACATCAGGGTGTCCGGACCTAAGTCCTGGGGACTGTGTGGAGTCACCTCCCAGATAACAACCTATAAAATGAAGACAATTCCTCCTGTCCAACCAATGGGCATTGCAGATGAATGTGGTCCAACAAGACGCTGGGCTTTTTCTTAAGGAGTTGGACAACGATCTCAGTCATCCTCATCATCCTCATCTTCATCCTTGCTTGGGGCACATCTTTGGAAACAGTGCACAGTGGTAGCCAGGAAGAAGCTGGAGAAAATGGCAGCAATAGACACAGCAACCCCAGAGAATATAATGATGAGGAAATCGGTCAGGGTTAGGGAGAACTTGCAGTCACTGAAGCTGATGGCCGACAGCTCGTGAAGGAAGACTCTGCGCTCCTCTAACGTGCACTGAATTTCTTGTACACCTAATGAGGGGGGAAAGGAGAGGAATCTGTTAGACATATACATACATAATCCTAAAAGGGATTGTCCAGCAACCTTTCCTGTATATGAGCTGTGTACAATGTGCCAAATAGAAGACCTGGGGGTTTACCTGAGGACAAATTGTCAAAGGGATTATGGATCAAATAGCCTCAAAAACTCGGTACGAACATATGAGCCACGCTGCTTCCAGGAAAACACAATTTTTAGGGGTTACTGGTCAAAAGATGTCAAAAGGTGGTCCCTGATCCCTGATATGTATCACCCCCAAGTCTCTAGGACTCCCCGCTATCTGACACTCCAGCCCTGGTGTATAATAATGATAACACGTCCGCTCACTATACAGTGTATAACAATAATAATAATAATAATAATAATAATAATAATAATAATAATATAATAATAATATGTCCGCTTACTATATAGTGTATAATAATAATAATAATAATAATAATAATAATAATAATAATAATAATAATAATAATATGTCCGCTCACTATATAGTGTATAACAATAATAATAATAATATGTCCGCTTACTATATAGTGTATAATAATAATAATAATAATAATAATAATAATAATAATATGTCCGCTCACTATATAGTGTATAATAATAATAATAATAATAATAATAATAATAATAATATGTCCGCTCACTATATAGTGTATAACAATAATAATAATAATATGTCCGCTTACTATATAGTGTATAATAATAATAATAATAATAATAATAATAATAATAATAATAATAATAATAATAATATGTCCGCTCACTATATAGTGTATAACAATAATAATAATAATAATAATAATAATAATAATATGTCCGCTCACTATACAGTGTATAACAATAATAATAATAATGTCCGCTCACTATACAGTGTATAACAATAATAATAATAATAATAATAATAATATGTCCGCTCACTATACAGTGTATAACAATAATAATAATAATAATAATAATAATAATATGTCCGCTCACTATACAGTGTATAATAATAATAATAATAATAATAATAATAATAATATGTCCGCTCACTATACAGTGTATAACAATAATAATAATAATAATAATAATAATATGTCCGCTCACTATACAGTGTATAATAATAATAATAATAATAATAATAATATGTCCGCTCACTATACAGTGTATAACAATAATAATAATAATAATAATAATAATAATATGTCCGCTCACTATACAGTGTATAACAATAATAATAATAATAATAATAATAATAATATGTCCGCTCACTATACAGTGTATAATAATAATAATAATAATAATAATAATATGTCCGCTCACTATATAGTGTATAATAATAATAATAATAATAATAATAATAATAATATGTCCGCTCACTATATAGTGTATAATAATAATAATAATAATAATAATAATAATAATAATAATAATATGTCCGCTCACTATATAGTGTATAATAATAATAATAATAATAATAATAATAATAAGTCTCCTCACTATACAGTGTATAACAATAATAATAATAATAATAATAATAATAATAATAATATGTCCGCTCACTATACAGTGTATAATAATAATAAAAATATGTCCGCTCACTATATAGTGTATAATAATAATAATAATAATATGTCTCCTCACTATACAGTGTATAACAATAATAATAATAATAATAATAATAATATGTCCGCTCACTATACAGTGTATAACAATAATAATAATAATAATAATATGTCTCCTCACTATACAGTGTATAACAATAATAATAATAATAATAATAATAATAATATGTCTCCTCACTATACAGTGTATAACAATAATAATAATAATAATAATAATATGTCTCCTCACTATACAGTGTATAACAATAATAATAATAATAATAATAATAATAATAATAATAATAATAATATGTCCGCTCACTATATAGTGTATAATAATAATAATAATAATAATAATAATAATAATAATAATAATAATATGTCTCCTCACTATACAGTGTATAACAATAATAATAATAATAATAATAATAATAATAATAATATGTCTCCTCACTATACAGTGTATAACAATAATAATAATAATAATAATATGTCTCCTCACTATACAGTGTATAACAATAATAATAATAATAATAATAATAATAATATGTCTCCTCACTATACAGTGTATAACAATAATAATAATAATAATAATAATAATATGTCTCCTCACTATACAGTGTATAACAATAATAATAATAATAATAATAATAATAATAATAATAATAATAATATGTCTCCTCACTATACAGTGTATAACAATAATAATAATAATAATAATAATAATAATAATATGTCCCCTCACTATACAGTGTGTAACAATAATAATAATAATAATAATAATAATAATATGTCCGCTCACTATACAGTGTATAACAATAATAATAATAATAATAATAATAATATGTCCGCTCACTATACAGTGTATAACAATAATAATAATAATAATAATAATAATATGTCCGCTCACTATACAGTGTATAACAATAATAATAATAATAATAATAATAATAATAATAATAATATGTCCGCTCACTATATAGTGTATAATAATATTATTATTATTATTATTATTATTATTATTATTATTATTATTGTTACACACTGTATAGTGAGGGGACATATTATTATTATTATTATTATTGTTATACACTGTATAGTGAGCGGACATAATAATAATAATAATAATAATAATAATAATAATAATATGTCCGCTCACTATACAGTGTATAACAATAATAATAATAATAATAATAATAATAATATGTCCGCTCACTATACAGTGTATAACAATAATAATAATAATAATAATAATAATATGTCCGCTCACTATACAGTGTATAACAATAATAATAATAATAATAATAATAATAATAATAATATGTCCGCTCACTATATAGTGTATAACAATAATAATAATAATAATAATATGTCCCCTCACTATACAGTGTGTAACAATAATAATAATAATAATAATAATAATAATAATAATAATAATAATAATATTATTATACACTATATAGTGAGCGGACATATTATTATTATTATTATTATTATTATTATTATTATTATTATTATTATTATTATTATTATTATTATTATTATTATTGTTACACACTGTATAGTGAGGGGACATATTATTAATAGGAGACATTATTATGTATAGTGAGCGGACATATTATTATTATTATTATTATTGTTATTATTATTATTATTGTTATACACTGTATAGTGAGCGGACATATTATTATTATTATTATTATTATTATTATTATTATTATTATTATTATACACTGTATAGTGAGCGGACATATTATTATTATTATTATTATTATTAATGTCTCCTCACTATACAGTGTATAATAATAATAATAATAATGTCCGCTCACTATACAGTGTATAACAATAATAATAATAATATGTCTCCTCACTATACAGTGTATAACAATAATAATAATAATGATAACACGTCCGCTCACTATACAGTGTATAACAAATATTATTATTATTATTGTTATACACTGTATAGTGAGGGGACATATTATTATTATTATTATTATTATTATTATTGTTATACACTGTATAGTGAGGGGACATATTATTATTATTATTATTATTATTATTATTATTGTTATACACTGTATAGTGAGGGGACATATTATTATTATTATTATTATTATTATTATTATTGTTACACACTGTATAGTGAGGGGACATATTATTAATAGGAGACATTATTATGTATAGTGAGCGGACATATTATTATTATTATTATTATTGTTATTATTATTATTATTGTTATACACTGTATAGTGAGCGGACATATTATTATTATTATTATTATTATTATTATACACTGTATAGTGAGCGGACATATTATTATTATTATTATTATTATTAATGTCTCCTCACTATACAGTGTATAATAATAATAATAATAATGTCCGCTCACTATACAGTGTATAATAATAATAATAATAATGTCCGCTCACTATACAGTGTATAACAATAATAATAATAATATGTCTCCTCACTATACAGTGTATAACAATAATAATAATAATGATAACACGTCCGCTCACTATACAGTGTATAACAAATATTATTATTATTAGTCTCCTCACTATACAGTGTATAATAATAATAATAATATGTCCGCTCACTATATAGTGTATAATAATAATAATAATAATAATATGTCCGCTCACTATATAGTGTATAATAATAATAATAATAATAATAATAATAATAATGTCCGCTCACTATACATAATAATGTCTCCTATTAATAATATGTCCCCTCACTATACAGTGTATAATAATAATAATAATAATAATAATATGTCCGCTCACTATATAGTGTATAATAATAATAATACTAATAATACTAATAATAATAATATGTCTCCTCACTATACAGTGTATAATAATAATAATAATAATAATAATATGTCTCCTCACTATACAGTGTATAATAATAATAATAATTATTATAATACTAATAATAATAATAATAATAATTTGTCTCCTCACTAAACAGTGTATAATAATAATAATAATAATAATAATAATAATAATAATATGTCCACTCACTATATAGTGTATAATAATAATAATAATAATAATAATAATAATAATATGTCCACTCACTATATAGTGTATAATAATAATAATACTACTACTACTAATAATAATAATAATATGTCTCCTCACTATACAGTGTATAACAATAATAATAATAATAATAACAATAATAATAATAATAATATGTCTCCTCACTATACAGTGTATAATAATAATAATAATAATAATAATAACAATAATAATAATAATAATAATATGTCCCCTCACTATACAGTGTATAATAAACCCTAACCTTTCACAGATTAAATGAGGGCTTCACCTTTACGCCATTTCTGTAAAATCACCCATGTTTATGAGACATACAACAGTAGGTGATTTTAGGTGGATTGGTCCTTTTTATAAAAGACGAGTATGCACACTGACACCCCAAATCTCTAAATACGGCCATACCCGTATTTAAGCCTATAACCACTCAACCACTAACCTATTAAGAGACTTCAAAAGCTGACATGATACTATGTAATGATATGACTTGCATAAATTAACGCTCAGGATCGTTCTTAAAATTTCTAAGTTCTCAGGCATGCGCGATAAACGTGGGCAGAAGCGTACGCTCTAAGTCCCCTCACATGCGCAGATGGTACCATGGAGGGAGCCGCTTTCTAAGTCTGTGAACCACTCGATAACTTCTAAGTGTCCTGACATGCGCCTACGCTGCTACCTAATGTCAAAATAACTAAGTGTCATGACATGCGCATATTAACATCTACAATCACTCCCAACAAACTAAGTCTTCAGACATGCGCGATAAGCCTACAGTGAAACGTAGGTTCTAAGTCCCGTTACATGCGTACACAACATCATCATGACTACGCATGCGCACAAATTGCCTGCGAACCTTTGAAATCTATACGCCAATAGGCGCCTGAATATACGCACCCGGAACGAGGCTGAAATCAAAACAGGTCGAGCCCCCAGTGTTTACATCACATGGCCCTATCAAATGAATGACCTTAAGGAACCGCGAAAAAAGGCTGTCAGTGATTGGCTAAGGACTTTATCTGACCAAGGGACCGGCGCTATAAAACTCAGGCAGCGCCGGCCCAATCTAGCCTGTACTTTGAAAAAGTCAGCGTCAGCTGACAAAACATGTCAGTATGGCTGGGCTCATTTTAGACTTTGTCTCTGTGATTGGTAGCTGCTTTGCAGAGAGTCATCTGTATTGGGGTGTTTTATGCTTATCCCCAAATACATAGTAAATTCGAAAATTTCTTTGACTCTCTGGGTGACTTGCACTACTAGTGCAAAAATCTCGCATTCGGGCTGTTGGGTGACGGTAGCCTTTGAAGTGCACACTGCACGGCACCGCATATGACAGACCCCTTGCGGAATAGGGCATCACGGGACAAATTTTAAATTCACTTATTATTGTATATAATCACGGGGAATACTGTTTTAGTATAAATTGAATAAAAGTGAAAAAAGGGAGAAGAAGCGGAAGAAGAATATGGATTAGAGATGAGAGAATACAATTCGATCGAGATGGTGTTCGATGGAATATTGCGGTATTCGAAAGATCCGAATTCAATCGAGTAGTGTGCCGAATACGCAGGAAACATTCGAAAGCCCTCCCATCGCACTTAGCGCTTTTTTTATCCAATCACCATGCAGGGAGGCCATGAGGGACCCTGGGAGTACGCACACAGCGCGTGCCTCAACTCTGCTATGTAGAGCGGGTATTGGTTCTGCTATACAGCTGCCTCAACTCTGCTACGTAGAATGGGTATCAGCTCTGCTACATGGCTGCCTCAACTCTAATACGTAGTGCGGGTATCAGCTCTGCTACAAGGTCGCCTTAGCTCTGCTATGTAGTGTGGGTATCGGCTCTGCTACATGGCCGCCTCAGCTTTGCTACGTAGTGCGGGTATCGGCTCTGCTAAAAGGCTGCCTCAGCTCTGCTACATAGTGCGGGTATAGGCTCTGCTACAAGACTGCCACAGCTCTGCTACGTAGTGCGGGTATTGGCTCTGCTACACGGCTGCCTCAACTCTGCTACGTAGTGCGGGTATCAGCTTTGCTACACAGCCGCCTCAGCTCTGCTATGTAGTGCGGATATTGGCTCTGCTACATCTGTTGAAACAGAAAGAAAAAACCTAAAGGACGTAAAGTAAATTGAGGAAAAAACTTTAAACAAAGAAAGGAACGTTACTTTGGTTTCACTGGCGAATCTGATTCTACAGATGACTCAACACAAGGAGCAACAGGAAGGAATCCAGCACCTTTTTTGGACAAAGGACTAATGAGAGATGCAGGAGGCGGACGCGCAGAGGAGGGCGCAAACACTGGAGGAAACGTAAGAGAGAACAACAACAACAACAGGGTGACTCGCACGACAGTGAAACGCAATCCACCGACATAGCCCAAGACTCCCTGGTGGTAAATATTTCTGATATTTCTCTAACCGATGAACAATTACATTTACTATCTAGAGGTTCATCATTTTGTCCCATCTATTCTATGGATTGGTGCAGATTGGACCTGGACTTACATAATTTTTTTCGTAGATTAAAATTGAAAGTGTTTTTTTCAGAACAGCCTAAAAGCAAACCTAAAGACAAACAGGACAATATGCTCTGTTTGAAGGATACAGGTCTGACTAATGTGAGCAACTTTTATCCACCTGTACATAATCATTGTGTGGAAGCATTTGTACAAATTGTGTTAAGGGAAGTGGAGTTATTGAGAGTGAACAAAGAGGTGTTGTTAATTCTAACCTCACTGGGCCAGAAAAGCAAGCTCTGGAGGAGCTGATGTCCGATGTGCGCATCACCATCAAGCCCGCCGACAAGGGCGGGGCCTTGGTGGTGATGTGCACTGATGCCTATAAACAGGAGGTATATAGACAAATTTATGATGTGGAGGTCTATACTAAACTATCGAATAACCCCATCTTTGAGTTCCAGAGGGAACTAGTGAAACTGGTGACTGATGCAATGACGATGGGGATTATTGATGAGCATCTACACGAGTATTTATTGATTGAGAACCCCACCACACCAGTTATATATATGCTCCCCAAAATCCATAAGCGGCTGGACGCCCCTCCAGGGCGTCCAATCGTTTCTGGAAGAGGTTCAGTTTGCTCTAATGTTGCTTTGTTGTAGAAACTGACTCTTATGTTAGGGATACAACTGATTTTTTAACCAAAATTTCTACCTTGCATGTTACAGGCCAATGCATATTAGCGTCTTTTGACGTAGTTTCACTCTACACGTCTATTTCACACGATCTGGTTTGAGTGCAGTTTGGAAGAAACTCACCAGAACACACGGGATTCCTCCTGACGCTGCTTGAATTCGTCTTACGTAAGAATTTTTTTTGCGTTTGGCGATGAATTTTTCTTGGAGCGTCGCGGGACCGCCATGGGGTCGAATGTGGCCCCAACGTATGCGAACATCTATATGGCGGTCCTGGAGGAGGAGTTCGTGTATGTGTCATCTTTCTGGAGTCATGTCCGTTGCTGGCTCCGGTATATAGATGATATTTTTCTTTTGTGGGAGGGGACAGAGGAGGAGCTATTTTGTTTCCGTGACTATTTGAACACTATACATGATGATTTGAAATTCACTCTAGTGTCCTCACAGGTGGAAATCCAATTCCTTGATACACGCATCTTTAAAATCGATGATAGACTGGAATCCGATCTGTATGTAAAGCCAACGGATAGGAATAACATTTTACATTTTCAGAGTAACCATCCAAAGAGAATGCTAGAGTCACTACCCTGGAGCCAAATGCTCAGAGTCAGACGAGTGGTTGGTCAAGAGGAGGTAGTGGATGACAGATTGAACTCTATGTGTGAGAAATTCATTGCCAGGGGATACCCTCCATAACTAGTCCAAAAACATAAGACTAGGGCTCTGGATATGCCAAGGACTGAACTATTTAAACCTAAATTGCGCACTATGGAAAAACGTATACCCTTTATTTCCACTTTTGGACCACTTAGTGGTAAAATAGCAAGCATTCTCAGAAAGAATTGGGGGATTATTGCTAAGGGATGCCCTAAGATATGAAAGAGAAAAACTCGTCTCCAGCTCTTCAGTAAAAAATCCAAAGTTTTATTTTAAGGCATCATAAAAAGTACAAGTATTTAAAAACACGCCGACGCGTTGCGAGGAATACACCTCTTAATCATGGCAAAGATAAACATAAACTGAGCTTGCAGGGTATAAATACATGCCCCTTGCAACTAACATGACGCCTCCTCCCGGAACTTCCCTCTAATACATACAACACCTGGGTGGCAAAAACACACACATACGAAAGAGTGGGAGGGGTAACGGGGAAGGGAGGGGAGGGAGAGGGGAGGAAAAGAGGAAGGGAGGAAGGAAGGAAAGGAGAAAAAAGGGCGGGGGGAAGGGAAGGGGAGGAGGGGGAGGAAAAAACATAACAAAATAATAATCATACTGTAAATAACATTATATAAACTAGTATACATAGAATAAATCATTTTTATAATTCAACCCATAAGGAAACCTAGTATTAAATTTGAGAATCCAAAAGGCTTCTCGCTTTCTCAAAATACCCTCCCTATCTCCTCCTCTCTTGGGGTAAAACACTCTTTCTATTGCACTTATCTGTAAAGTATCCAAGTTGCCCTCATGGCATTCTATAAAGTGCTTAGAAAAACCAGATATCGATCTCTGTGAGAAACCAGAACTTGCATTTTTGATGTCTCTGATATGTTCTCCAATACAAATTTTTAATTTTCTGATACTAGAGCCAATGTATTGAACGTTACATGCTGCACATTCAGCTATATATACTAGGTGAGTGGAATTGCAATTAATAGTAGACTTTATCATGTGGCTGTATCCCGTGCTGCATGCTGTGACTGTTGTTTGCTTTTTGACAAACGCACACATGCCGCATCGCGGCTGTGCACATTTGAAAAAACCTGTACATGAAAGCCAGGTGTTTGTCTTCCTTTCAGTGGAGCTAAGGACACTAGGAGATAGTAAGTTGCCTATGGTCTGTCCTCTACGGGCTACACACCTAATTCCAGGACTAAGTAACTGTTCACATTTGGAATCTTCATACAGCATAGGTAAATATTTTTGTACTATATTGCAAATGTTGTTGTATTGTGGGCTATACGTTGTGGAGAAAGTAAGAAAATGTTTATTCTCATTGTTATTTTTACTTTTACTTTCCCCATTCACCCTATCATTGTCCACGTTCCTATCTTGCAGGTGATGTAGCCTAGTATGTTTCTCCGCTATATTGCGGGCTCGTCTAATTACATGCCACTTGTAGCCTCTAGCTATCAGCCTTTTCTCTAGATCTAGTATAGCGTCCGTATAGTTGTCTGGTTCAGAGCAGTTGCGTCGTGCTCTGATAAACTCCCCAATAGGTAAATTTCGGGTAACATGTGAGGGGTGACTACTCTTGGCATGTAAAAGACCATTTCCCAAACTGGGTTTTCGATAGAGGCTAGTGTGAATTCTCCCTTCCGAAAAGCTTAAAGTAATATCTAAAAAAGAAATAGACTCCAACTTAAATTCATATGTGAATTTTAAATTGAGTGTTGGAATTTAGATATCGTAGAAAATCCTGTGCCTGTAACTCTGTGCCCAGCCACACCAGGAGGAGGTCGTCAATATACCTCCCGTACCATCCAATGACTCCAAGGTAGGGGTTATGGGTGCTATATAGGACGACCTCCTCCCAGTATGCCATGTAGATGTTGGCTAATGACGGGGAGAAACTAGCCCCCATCGGACAACCCACCAACTGTAAATAAAAAGTGTCTGAAAATTGAAAGAAATTATTTGACAGTAAAAAATTCGTTACTTCCAGAATATAATCTTGTAAACTTAAATCATAATTGCTATATTTCCGGAGATGGAATTTTAACGCATGTATGGCCCGATCATGTGGTATGCTGGGGTACAAGGCCGCCACATCACATGACAGCCATGCTCCCCCAGCAAAACACGGAAGTTTTTGGATATTGTTTAATAAACTTTTGCTATCTCTGATATAACCTGTTGTTCTTTTTGCTAAAGGTTGCAAAAGGTTATCAAGCCATATACAAAGGCGTTCTTGTAGGGAACTTATCCCCGAAACTATTGGGCGTAAAGGGGGCGGAAAAATGTTTTTATGTACCTTAGGCAAAGCATGAAACACCGGGACAGCCCTAAGATAGAGGAGTTTAAGAATCCCCCTATGATGTCATATAAACGTACACGTAACATCAAAGACATGGTGGTGAAATCAGATGTTGGCATGTCTAGAGGTCTTAGACAAACCACACTTCAGACCAGTAAAATGGGATGTTTCCCATGTTTGAGTTGTTCTTGTTGCAGTAATATGCTGAAAGGTGATACATTTAGTCACCCCCACACAGGACAGAAATTCACAATTAAACAAAGATTTAGTTGTAGATCTGACTATGTTGTGTATATCATCTCCTGTCCTTGTGGTTTATACTATGTGGGGGAGACCACTAATGAAATCAGGGTGAGGATCCAGAAACATAAAAGCACGATTTTCTTGAAGCGAGACATACCATCAGTCAGCTACAGCTCCGTGTAATAGATCATGTTGCACCGCTAGTGAGAGGTGGTGATAGGAAGCTAAAGTTAAAAAAGCTGGAGTTAAAGTGGATTTTTTTGCTGGGCACTTTGGCCCCAAAGGGATTGAACTTGGAATATAAGGTGTTGCCTGGTATGTGATGCATCAAGTCCGTATTATGGGATTGTTTATACGGTTTTTACATGTTTTTAATGATGTTTTATTTGTTATTTACAGATTGGACACCCTACCGACTTGAGATGTACTATGAGGAGGAGTTTATTACTACAGAAGAGGTCAGCAATACCCCTATATTCTGTTGGAGAATTTTGATAGGATGCCAAGGATTTGGGTGAAGCAATCACCTACAAAGTTGATACAAGTTTATATCCGGAGTATTACTGTCTTTGCAGATTGCTGCTATGTTATACCATCATATCTGCATAGTGGATTGATTGCGCGATGTCAATCTGCTTCTGCATGAGTTATGGACACGGACGGAAATTCCACATGAAAAGTTCTGTTCCAGCCAAATCAGAGGTGAACTCGCACGCGGATTGGGGCCTTATTCGACTACTGGAGTGGACTCTAAACCTTGTGGAATGGGATCCGAGGCTACCGGCGAGTAGCGGACACGCATAGGAGACTATGTGTGAACGGCGCGGTGATGCCACGGGAACCATGGTGAGAGAATACTCCCTAGGACGTCTGAGTAGCTAATGGACATTATAACCCTAACAGTGCGACCCTGAGATAAGAGACATTACCATCTATACTAGTGTTTGTCCGTGTTCATAAACTCCGTAGATACTGTGGATGACAGCGTGCTGCACGACGACAATACCTACCAAGCTTCCATTTCAGCCTGAACTCCAATAAAGAACTTTGCTTCAGATGATGATTAAAGAAGTACTGGTTGGCATCTAATGTAAGCTGGGACGCGCTTTACCGATTATGGACTTCCTATGGGCTTTGCTGATATCTATGTAGTATAGCGTCTGTGGTCGCTATGACAGCGGTCAGCTGACCGCTCGAGGTAACGCCCACGACACTGTGATTGGCTGGTGATAGCGCATGCGCTTTAGATGTGGCAAGACTCCGGCATCTGCGCAATGCGCGCTCCTTCCTCGCTCTATTTGGAGATCGCAGCTGCGGGGAGGTGGGTCTCTCTAAGTATGTTTTTAACCTATGAAACACCTTTTGTGAGTTCTAATAAAGTTTATGTATATAGTGATTGTGTCACAGGGGTGGTATGGGTTAAATGTTTTTAATTGTACTGATTGGATTACACCAGCGATTGGCTGGAAGTGCTTTATATACCATGTTATGTTTCTAATCCTGTATACTTGAAAAAGACCATTGCGGTTGAAAAGTTGTATTGGTGCCATGCTGGAATAAACAACCACTGTTTTACCTTATCCGCCTTGTGAGATGCTCTTACCTTTGCTGGTATGGTAACAGTGTGACGGTATGGTGATAATAATGTAACAGTGTGACGGTACGGTGATAATAATGTAACAGTGTGACGGTACGGTGATAATATGGTAACAGTGTGACGGTACGGTGATAATATGGTAACAGTATGACAGTATGGTGATAATATGGTAACAGTGTGACGGTACGGTGATAATATGGTAACAGTATGACAGTATGGTGATAATATGGTAACAGTGTGACAGTACGGTGATAATATGGTAACAGTGTGACAGTACGGTGATAATATGGTAACAGTGTGACGGTACGGTGATAATATGGTAACAGTGTGACCAGGGGCGTAACTAGAACTAGCTGGGCCCCATAGCAAACTTTTGATTGGGCCCCCCCCCCCCCCAACAACTGACCACTAAGCTGTGAAGAGAGAGCAATATGTATATATAGTATTAGGAAAAGCATTATAGCACCATGACCACTGCCATTACCACTATATTGTTACCAACCAAATCCAGTATGTTAGGATGAATAATACAAACAGTACCAGTTTACATGGGACAAATATTACCTCCTCTCACTGACTAAAACCCCCACATACTAAATAACGCTACCACTGCTACGGAATAAAATCCACAGTCCAATATCACCATTGGCCATACAGTGGCATGTATAGGCTCCACACAGGCTTTACCCACCAGAAGTGATTACAGTGCAGTTACAGGCATCTTCTCCAATCGGAGTTGCTGACTTTTCCCCTTCTTCTCCATCCAGCCTGGGCCACCATAAGGACTCCTCTCAGTAGGATCTGCCAGACAGTTTAGGTTCCTCACTCATTCCCCAATATCCTACGCATCTATTTGCTCCATCTGTTCCCTCATATAGTGGTCCCCTCTGTATTCATATAGTAGTTAGACAACTGTGTCCCTCATTAAGTAGTTAGCCCCTTCTCTGCCCCCCCCCCCCATGTAGTACCGTATTTTTCGCTTTATAGGACGCGCCTTTTGATCAGACGCGCCCCTGATTTTAGGGGGGAAAATAGAAAAAAAATATTTTGCTCATTGTCACAGTATGGAGATAGCAGCAGTGTGATTGGTGCCAATCCCCCCATATAGTGCCCCACATAGTAGCCAATGCCCCCATATAGTGCCCCACATAGTAGCCAATGCCCCCATATAGTGCCCACATAGTAGCCAATGCCCCCATATAGTGCCCACATAGTAGCCAATCCCCCCATATAGTGCCCCACATAGTAGCCAATGCCCCCATATAGTGCCCACATAGTAGCCAATGCCCCCATATAGTGCCTCACATAGTAGCCAATGCCCCCATATAGTGCCCCACATAGTAGCCAATGCCCCCATATAGTGCCCACATAGTAGCCAATGCCCCCATATAGTGCCCCCCATAGTAGCCAATGCCCCCACATAGTAGCCAATCCCCCCATATAGTGCCCCACATAGTAGCCAATGCCCCCATATAGTGCCCACATAGTAGCCAATGCCCCCATATAGTGCCTCACATAGTAGCCAATGCCCCCATATAGTGCCCCACATAGTAGCCAATGCCCCCATATAGTGCCCACATAGTAGCCAATGCCCCCATATAGTGCCCCCCATAGTAGCCAATGCCCCCATATAGTAGCCAATGCCCCCATATAGTGCCCCCCATAGTAGCCAATGCCCTCATATAGTAGCCAATGCCCCCACATAGTGCCCCCCATAGTAGCCAATGCCCCCATATAGTAGCCAATGCCCCCACATAGCCAATGCCCCCATATAGTGCCCACATAGTAGCCAATGCCCCCATATAGTGCCCCACATAGTAGCCAATGCCCCCATATAGTGCCCCCCATAGTAGCCAATGCCCCACATAGTAGCCAATGCCCCCATATAGTAGCCAATGCCCCCATATAGTGCCCCCCATAGTAGCCAATGCCCTCATATAGTAGCCAATGCCCCCACATAGTGCCCCCCATAGTAGCCAATGCCCCCATATAGTAGCCAATGCCCCCACATAGCCAATGCCCCCATATAGTGCCCCCCATAGTAGCCAATGCCCCCATATAGTATCCAATGCCCCCACATAGAAGCCAATGCCCCCATATAGTGCCCCTCATAGTAGCCAATGCCCCCATATAATAGCCAATGCCCCCATACAGTGCCCCAATTGTAGCCAATGCCCCATACAGTGCCCCGATAGTAGCCAATCCCCCCTGCGACCAGAAAAACAACAAACAGGTTACTCACCTGTCCGCCGGCCCCAGCAGCTCCTCTCCCGACACTCCGGTCTCCCGTCATCCTCCGGGCACAGGCAGCGGGGGACAGAGAGACTGCCGCTGCAGAACACTTCCGGGACACAGGCAGCGTCTCTGTACCCCACTGCCTGTGCCGGAGGATGACGGGAGACCGGAGTGTCGGGAGAGGAGCTGCTGGGGCCGGCGGACAGGTGAGTAGGACAGCGATCCCCTCCGCACGCCCAGCCCGCCCCCTCCATCGCCGCTTAGCCGATCAGGAGCCCAGGAAAGTGCTGCTCATTGCACTTTTCCGGGCTTCTGATCGGCTCAGCTGAGCAGCGATAGAAGGGGCGGGCGGAGGGGATGGCTCAGGGCCGCTCACTATGCATATGCTTAGTGAGCGGCAATACAGGGGGCGGGGGCATACTTTAACGCAGGGGCCCGGGCCCCCTAAGCCCCCGGGCCCCATAGCGACGGCGTACCCTGCCCCCATGGTAGCTACGCCAGTGAGTGTGACGGTATGGTGATAATAATGTAACAGTATGACAGTATGGGGATAATATGGTAACAGTGTGACAGTACGGTGATAATATGGTAACAGTGTGACGGTACGGTGATAATATGGTAACAGTGTGACAGTACGGTGATAATATGGTAACAGTGTGACAGTACGGTGATAATATGGTAACAGTGTGACGGTATGGTGATAATATGGTAACAGTGTGACAGTATGGTGATAATATGGTAACAGTGTGACGGTATGGTGATAATATGGTAACAGTGTGACGGTACGGTGATAATATGGTAACAGTGTGACAGTACGGTGATAATATGGTAACAGTGTGACGGTATGGTGATAATATGGTAACAGTGTGACGGTATGGTGATAATATGGTAACAGTGTGACGGTATGGTGATAATATGGTAACAGTGTGACGGTACGGTGATAATATGGTAACAGTGTGACAGTATGGTGATAATATGGTAACAGTGTGACAGTATGGTGATAATATGGTAACAGTGTGACGGTATGGTGATAATATGGTAACAGTGTGACGGTATGGTGATAATATGGTAACAGTGTGACGGTACGGTGATAATATGGTAACAGTGTGAGGGTATGGTGATAATATGGTAACAGTGTGATGGTATGGTGATAATATGGTAACAGTGTGACAGTACGGTGATAATATGGTAACAGTGTGACAATACGGTGATAATATGGTAACAGTGTGATGGTATGGTGATAATATGGTAACAGTGTGACAGTACGGTGATAATATGGTAACAGTGTGACGGTACGGTGATAATATGGTAACAGTGTGACAGTACGGTGATAATATGGTAACAGTGTGAGGGTATGGTGATAATATGGTAACAGTGTGATGGTATGGTGATAATATGGTAACAGTGTGACGGTACGGTGATAATATGGTAACAGTGTGACGGTACGGTGATAATAATGTAACAGTGTGACGGTACGGTGATAATATGGTAACAGTGTGACGGTATGGTTATAATATGGTAACAGTGTGACAGTACGGTGATAATATGGTAACAGTGTGACAGTACGGTGATAATATGGTAACAGTGTGAGGGTATGGTGATAATATGGTAACAGTGTGATGGTATGGTGATAATATGGTAACAGTGTGACGGTACGGTGATAATATGGTAACAGTGTGACGGTACGGTGATAATAATGTAACAGTGTGACGGTACGGTGATAATATGGTAACAGTGTGACGGTATGGTTATAATATGGTAACAGTGTGACGGTACGGTGATAATAATGTAACAGTGTGACGGTATGGTGATAATATGGTAACAGTGTGACAGTATGGTTATAATATGGTAACAGTGTGACAGTATGGTGATAATAATGTAACAGTGTGACGGTATGGTGATAATATGGTAACAGTGTGACAGTATGGTTATAATATGGTAGGGGGAGATGTTTTTGTTCTATCCCCTATTAGTGATATTCTGGGGTCACTTCCCTACACTGAGCCCCCACAGATCTATGTATTCTTATATGCCACAAAGCATCCAGTGTATAATGCACCTAGGACCCAACTACAACAGCTGCAGGCACTACAACTCCCAGCATTTACTGACAGTCTACAGCCCTCAGGATATGCTGGGAGTTGTAGTACAGTAGTACAATCCTCTGATAGCTGCCGCTGTACACAGATGTATTGCTGGACGTACCGGGCTGATGGTTGTCACCCACAGATTGCAGCCACCAGGAGACTCTGCACTCAGTCATTTATTATAGGGTTGTCCTTTCAGAGACTACAACTCCCAGCATACCCTGAGAGCTTTATAAATGTAGGGGATTCTGAGATTTGTCACAGATACAGATGAATCCAGGAGAGGAGCGGGTCAGCATGTCGTGTCTCACTGGTTCTATGTTGGTTGCCCCAAGGATCATTTCCTCTGGTGGGCCCTAGGTGCCCCAGTCCGACACTGCTTATACATGACGGGGCACATTTACCATCAGGGCTCTGGGGAATCTGGTGTCCACCATGGCAAGTACTCTACTGTATACCTCAGGTATTGCTCTATGCTGTGCTCTGCACCTATACATGACGGGGCACATTTACCATCAGGGCTCTGGGGAATCTGGTGTCCACCATGGCAAGTACTCTACTGTATACCTCAGGTATTGCTCTATGCTGTGCTCTGCACCTATACATGACGGGGCACATCTACCATCAGGGCTCTAGAGAATTTGGCAGCCATTCTTGTAGGAGCTGACATGGCAGTCCTATAACTTATCACCCAGCTTTTCTTGGAACAGATAGGACTAAGGAGCAGACAGAGGGCAGGACCCCGGGACATATACTGTACAGGGAAGGAGACACCGCTCACCATGACTGCCGCATTCTCTTCTTCCTCAGATTTCTACTTATAATTGTAAAGGGGAATGTGAGAAATGCGTCTGCTCACGACCTGCAGCCACATTATGCCGCGCTCCCCCGGGACAGGTCACTGCTATAAATGGATCCGCCTTACAGCTCCTCCGATTGCCCTTTTCTTAGAAAGACCAGATCAGACGTCACCAGCACCAAGAGCCACAACGCGGCCACTAAAGTCTATGTGTAGATCATATTACATACAAGATAATAAAAACCTAAGGAAATTGTGGTAAAGGATGTAAAAGAGCAGTAGCCACTTGATATCACACAGCCCAAACCGAAGAGCAGGCCCAGCTACAGACCCCCACTGTATCCAGGCCCATCATACCCTGCACCCACCCATCATACCCTGCACCCACCCATCATACCCTGCACCCACCCATCATACCCTGCACCCACCCATCATACCCTGCATCCAGACCCATCATACCCTGCACCCACCCATCATACCCTGCACCCACCCATCATACCCTGCATCCAGACCCATCATACCCTGCATCCAGACCCATCATACCCTGCACCCACCCATCATACCCTGCACCCACCCATCATACCCTGCATCCAGACCCATCATACCCTGCATCCAGACCCATCATACCCTGCACCCACCCATCATACCCTGCACCCACCCATCATACCCTGCACCCACCCATCATACCCTGCATCCAGACCCATCATACCCTGCATCCAGACCCATCATACCCTGCACCCACCCATCATACCCTGCACCCACCCATCATACCCTGCATCCAGACCCATCATACCCTGCACCCACCCATCATACCCTGCACCCACCCATCATACCCTGCATCCACCCATCATACCCTGCATCCACCCATCATACCCTGCATCCACCCATCATACCCTGCATCCAGACCCATCATACCCTACATCCACCCATCATACCCTGCATCCAGACCCATCATACCCTTCATCCAGACCCATCATACCCTGCACCCACCCATCATACCCTGCATCCAGACCCATCATACCCTACATCCACCCATCATACCCTGCATCTAGACCCATCATACCCTGCATCCAGACCCATCATACCCTGCATCCAGACCCATCATACCCTGCATCCAGACCCATCATACCCTTCATCCAGACCCATCATACCCTGCACCCACCCATCATACCCTGCATCCAGACCCATCATACCCTACATCCACCCATCATACCCTGCATCTAGACCCATCATACCCTGCATCCAGACCCATCATACCCTTCATCCAGACCCATCATACCCTGCACCCACCCATCATACCCTGCATCCAGACCCATCATACCCTACATCCACCCATCATACCCTGCATCTAGACCCATCATACCCTGCATCCAGACCCATCATACCCTGCATCCAGACCCATCATACCCTGCATCCAGACCCATCATACCCTGCATCCAGACCCATCATACCCTTCATCCAGACCCATCATACCCTGCACCCACCCATCATACCCTGCATCCAGACCCATCATACCCTACATCCACCCATCATACCCTGCATCCAGACCCATCATACCCTGCATCCAGACCCATCATACCCTTCATCCAGACCCATCATACCCTGCATCCAGACCCATCATACCCTACATCCACCCATCATACCCTGCATCCAGACCCATCATACCCTTCATCCAGACCCATCATACCCTGCACCCACCCATCATACCCTGCATCCAGACCCATCATACCCTACATCCACCCATCATACCCTGCATCCAGACCCATCATACCCTGCATCCAGACCCATCATACCCTGCATCCAGACCCATCATACCCTGTATCTAGACCAGGCATGTCCAAACTTTTTTCGAAGAGTGACAAATTTGATGAAGTGAACATGTGCGAGGGCCGACCATTTTACATGCTACATGCTATATGCTTTATAACACAGGCAGATAATAGCAAGCTGGATACCTGGGGGGCCGTAAAAGTTTGGAACGCGGGCCGCAAATGGCCCTCCGGCCGGACTTTGGACATGCCTGATCTAGACCCATCATACCCTGCATCCAGACCCATCATACCCTGCATCCACCCATTATACTCTGCATCCAGACCCATGATGGCACGCCTGCTTTTATTTTATAAGGCTGGTTGTACCCTTTTCCCCTGTGGTCAGTGTCCCGCCGGATTGCTACTGGGTCCCTTGGGGTGATATCACGGATGGCCAGAGCGGTGTAGTGATAGGACCCGCCAAGTGTCCCAAGGTTGCGGTGTGTGCTGGTGGTTTTGCAAATAATCGCAGAGTTTTCGGATGTAGTTGATCCGGTTTACTATTTATAAATGTGCAGCAGATAATACAGGTTTAACAGTATAAGGTTCCATTAGTTAAAATATCTGAGACACTTAAAGTTCTCAATAAACACTTGACAATAAAACGACCAGATCTGTAGTATAAGTGCAGTGTAGGATATAGTCGTGTTGGTTGAGTTGTGCTGAGGGATACAAGAAAAAGAGTAGCAGAGAGGAGGTTGCAGTGAGAGTCTCAACACATTTACCGTGTTCTGCTGGGATGTTGGAGGAGGAAGAAGGAGAAGTAGGAGGAGGAGGAGGAGGAGAAGGGGGAGGAGGAGACCTGTGCCCATGTATTGACCTTGAGTTTTAGTCTTCACACCACCTTATGCCCACTAGACTCGGTCGAACCTTCCTAATGGGTGACACAGGCCCCAGAACTTGTTACCTGGGATGAGCGGATTGCTGAGGGGTCCCTGCTGACAGAAAGACAGCGTTCCTAGGCTTACTGCAACTTTGCTCTGTCCAGATCAGTTCCTGGCTCTTTGGCTCTAGTGGATACTGTCCTGCTCTGTTACGTCTCCTTGAGATTGTCTCTGGCTGGTTCTCTCCTAAGAGGCTTTAACACTGCATAGTGCTTTGTATAGTTGCTTGAGAGAAAGGAGTTAACTTCATGTGCCTGAATCTAAGCCTAGACTGCACATGTCTGGATACTTGTTCTCATGTCCCTGACAGGGGACCTGGTAGGAGCCAGGGCCCAGCTTGACTGTAGCAGAGACTGTCCTGTCTTGTGTCCTCTCTGCACAGGAACCTGACTAGGACTGAGCTACACTTCCTCTTTCCCATGGAACTGTTTCCTTCCTAGCGTGTATGGTGCGCTGTAAGTGGGTGAAGAGTGCAACAGAAGAAAAAAGAGAGGAGATGACAGGAAAGAAGAGAACAGAACTCCTATTAGTCTACAGATTCAGGTGACACATAAAACCAATAACCATTTACACTCCTTCAGCTGTGCAGCTTCCAAATACACATATACAAAACATAGCGACATCTAGTGGCAAACTTTTTATACCACATCAGTACAATAAGTACAGACTTTTGCAAAGGGTGTATATATACGCAACACCCCTAGTAGGACACCACACCTTCATACCTTGGGTTTATACCCATCATGCCTTGCATCCAGACCCATCATACCCTGCATCCAGACTAGTGATGAGCGAGTACTAAAATGCTTGTGTGCTTGTTACTCGAGATGAATATTTTCCGATACTTGGGTGCTCGTTTCGAGTAAAAAAAACCATTGAAGTCAATGGGAAACTCAGGCATTTTTGGAGGAGACCCAAACTCGGCCCAGGGAAGGTTGTGTGAAAACCTGTCAACACCACAGAAATGGGCAGGAAAAAGCAGGGGCCGAATGCATGGATGCCTCTGAGGCTGCCTAATTGCACCATTACGCCAAATTCTGGGCAACAGCCTGGCAGTAAGAACACAGAGAACCATTAAAATAGAGGTAGCTTATGAACCACCCCAAAATTTAGCCTGACACAGCATGGAAGTGAGAACACAGGGAACCATTAAAACTGAGGTAGCAAGTGAGCCTTACAAAAATTATGGCAGTGAGGACAGAGTGACCAAGGTAGAAGCAGTAGCAGGTGAGCCTCCCAAAAATTATGCCTGACACAGCATGGCAGTGAGGACACAGGGAACCATTAAAACAGAGGTAGCATATGAAACACCCCAAAAACTTAGCCTGACACCACGGAACACTACAGAAATGGACAGGAAACAGCAGGGGCAGCATGCATGGATGCCTCTGAGGCTTCCTAATCGCACCATTACGCCAAATTCTGGGCAACAGCCTGGTGGTCAACCTCAAGACAATAGTGCTGACCCAGACCAAGATGGGCAAGGCACATGTGACCAAGGTCAAAGGCCTGAAGGTCACTTTGAAGGCCTTGTAGAGTGTTCCCACTGCCAGTGCCTGACAAGCTGACTGCTCCCCTCCTCCCCCCCTTAATAACTTGTCTTTTTTAAATTACTAGACTGACCTGGGCTGGGGCATGACACCCCCTGACTACTTTAGTAGTTGGGGTAATTTTCCCAGTATCATAGCCTCACACCCTCAAGCAGTTGTGCACGAGAGGCAAAATCATTGGAGGTAGGGACGAAGAAATAACAATACAGTCTTCTTAGGAGGTCCAGGAATTTGAATGAATACGCTTTTAATCCTTTAGAGTATCTAAGAGAGGGCAAGTGCGGTAGTAGTGGGTGGACTTTTTCCACCTTTTTCACTGTCTGTTCCTTTTAGCTTGTCTTTTTAGCTGTCTGTTCCTTGTGGCGTGTATCTTGGAGATACAATAGATGACCAGACAGCCCGACAAAATAGTCGAATTCGACTATTAGTCGAATTGAAGTCGATTTGATTTGAAAATTGAAATTGATTAAAACTAGGTTTGCATTTCCAGGGAAATGCTTGAAAAGAGCGCCCATTTACCAGTGACTTCCTTTAAACTTTAATCCTGGGTGCCGTCCCTTTAAGAGCAACTTGGCTCCCGTCCCTTTAAGAGCGACATGGGTCCCTTTAGGAGCGACTTGGGTCGCTTTAAGAGCGACGTGGGTCCCTTCGCTCTTAAAGGGACCCAGGTCGCTCTTAACGTAACCCAGGTCGCTCTTAAAGAGACCCATTTCGCTCTTAAGGGGACCCAGGTCGCTCTTAAAGGGACCCAGGTCGCTCTCTTAATGTAACCCAGGTCGCTCTTAAAGAGACCCATTTCGCTCTTAAGGGGACCCAGGTCGCTCTTAAAGGGACCCAGGTCGCTCTTAAAGGGACCCAGGTCGCTCTTAATGGGACCCATTTCACTCTTAACCCCTTAAGGACGGAGCCTGAAATGGCCTTAAGGACAGAGACAAATTTTATCAATATGACCTGTGTCACTTCGGGATGCTTTTACCTATCCGTCTGATTCTGAGACTGTTTTCTCGTGACCTATTGTACTTTACATTTCTGGTAAATTGGAGTCGATACTTATAACAAATCTTTATGAAAAAAAAACAAAATAACGTGAAAAATTGTGAAAAAATGCATTTTTCCAACTTTGAAACTTTTCTGCTTATACAGAAAATGGTTATGCCACATAAATTATATATTAAATAGCATTAGCAATATGTCTACTTTATGTTGGCGGTATTTATTAAACTATATTTCATTTTTTTTTTAGACAATAGAAAGCGTAAAACATTAGCAGCAATTTTCCAAATTTTCCGTAAAATTTAAAAATCAGATATTTTTAGGGACCTGTTCAGGTTTAGGCTAGGTTCACAGTATGTAACTGTGCGGCTGTATTTGCGGCTGTAATTGTGCGGCGGTATTTTTGGTGGTTCATGCGTAAGCTGGAAAGTATACGATATACGGCTGCACAGTGCACACTATGTATGAATCTACGGCCCTATCGTAAACGGACCCGTAAAAAATGAACAAGACCATTGTTTGCGGCTGGAAATGCGGCCGTGGATTGACAGGCGGTCCGTACGGAGTACTTCAAAAATAGCCGGCAATGATGCCGAATGCCGATGCCTCTAATAGTTAATATATTAAATTAATCAAACACATTTTCTTTGTAATAAAGTCCCTTTCGTTGGTCAATAATTTAATTCTAACGAATCCATCATTTTGCCATTAAATATACTGTTAAAATAAATAGATATATAAATAAATGTATATTTATATATATATTTATTTTTTGACAGTATATTTAATTGCACAATGATGGATTCGTTTAAATTAAATTATTGAACAACGAAAGGGACTTTATTACAAAGAAAATGTGTTTTATTAATTAAATATTAATTAGTACAGGAAGCTCCAGTAAGCCGTTAATTCATATTGCCGGTAATAGAGCTTTCTGTACTAATCATCACTTTACTTTAATTAAAACATCAAATGTTTCTTCTAATTATGTTATGACAATAGCATTATTAGAGGAAACATTTAGAATTATATGTGCGCTCAGCTGATTGGCTGATCGGCTGAGCGCACATATAATTAGCCGGTCCGCAGTACAGTGACTTCATTGTGCTGCGGACCAGCGAAGAGGACACATCGGGGTGAGTATAGAGCTCTCCCCACCCCCTCCCCAGCACTGCACCCATCCCAGCAAGGAAGGGGGGGTCACTTAACCCCTTCCTTGCTGGGATGGGTGCAGTCTGACATCAGTCTGGCCCCCAAGGGGTTAAGGGGGATGCAATACATCCTCCCTTAACCCCTTGGGGGCCAGACTGTAAGCAGTGATCTGTAAAGATGCTGCATACTGTAAGGAGCACAACACCGCTCATAATGATGGGTGTTGTGCTCCTGTTTGTGTGTTTTTTGTGTGTTTCTCCCTTTTTGTTTTTCAGATATCGGTATCCTGTGGATTACGTCGGATTCCGTGGACTACGTCGATGACCAGCGGTTGTTTGTTGTTTTTTTTTTTTTTTTTTAATAAAATGGTCAATGAGGGGTGTGGGGGTGTTTTTATTTGAATAAAAAAAAATTTTAACTTGTGTCTTGTCTTTATTTCTTTACTTTATAGACTTAGTAGTGGAAGCCGTCTAATAGACGGAATCCATTACTAAGTTGGGGCCTAGTGTTAGCCGGTATAAAATGGCTAACACTAACCCCCTATTATTACCCCAGTACCCAATGCCACCAGGGGTACTGGGAAGAGCCGGGTGCCAGTGGTCCCGGAGCGTCAAAATTGGCGCTCCTGGACCGGGCGGCAGCAGGCTGGTAAGATTTAGGCTGGGGAGGGCCTAAACCAATGGCTCTTCCCACCCTGGTGTTACCAGGCTGCTGTCGTTTGGTTTTTAACCCGGCTGGTTATAAAAATAGGGGGGACCCTAAGCGGTTTTTTTTAATTATTTAAAAAAAAACCCGCATAGGGTCCCCCCTATTTTTATAACCAGCCGGGTTAAAAACCAAACGACAGCAGCCTGGTAACACCAGGGTGGGAAGAGCCATTGGTTTAGGCCCTCCCCAGCCTAAATCTTACCAGCCTGCTGCCGCCCGGTCCAGGAGCGCCAATTTTGACGCTCCGGGACCACTGGCACCCGGCTCTTCCCAGTACCCCTGGTGGCATTGGGTACTGGGGTAATAATAGGGGGTTAGTGTTAGCCATTTTATACCGGCTAACACTAGGCCCCAACTTAGTAATGGATTCCGTCTATTAGACGGCTTCCACTACTAAGTCTATAAAGTAAAGAAATAAAGACAAGACACAAGTTAAAAAAATTTTTTATTCAAATAAAAACACCCCCACACCCCTCATTGACCATTTTATTAAAAAAAAACAACAAACAACCGCTGGTCATCGACGTAGTCCACGGAATCCGACGTAATCCACAGGATACCGATATCTGAAAAACAAAAAGGGAGAAACACACAAAAAACACACAAACAGGAGCACAACACCCATCATTGTGAGCGGTGTTGTGCACCTTACAGTATGCAGCATCTTTACAGATCGCTGCTTAAAGTCTGGCTCCCAAGGGGTTAAGGGAGGATGTATTGCATCCCCCTTAACCCCTTGGGGGCCAGACTGATGTCAGACTGCACCCATCCCAGCAAGGAAGGGGTTAAGTGACCCCCCCTTCCTTGCTGGGAGGGGTGCAGTGCTGGGCAGGGGGTGGGGAGAGCTCTATACTCACCCCGATGTGTCCTCTTCGCTGGTCCGCAGCACAATGAAGTCACTGTACTGCGGACCGGCTCTTTATATGTGCGCTCAGCCGAACAGCCAATCAGCTGAGCGCACATATAATTCTAAATGTTTCTTCTAATAATGCTATTGTCACAACATAATTAGAAGAAACATTTGATGTTTTCATTAAAGTAAAGTGATGATTAGTACAGAAAGCTCTATTACCGGCAATATGAATTAACGGCTTATGGAGCTTCCTGTACTAATTAATATTTAACCCCTTCAAGACCAAGCCTATTTGCACCTAAAAGACCAGGCTCATTTTTCAAAATCTGACCTGTCTCACTTTATGCGCTTATAGCTCAGTGATGCTTTAACGTATGCTAGCGATTCTGAGATTGTTTTTTCGTTACATATGGCACTTTATATTAGTGGCAAAATTTGGTCACTACTTTGTGTGTTTTTTGTGAAAAACATCAAAATATCATGAAAAATTGAAAAAATTAGCATTTTATGAACTTTGAAATTCTCTGCTTCTAAAAAAAGAAAGTTGTATCACATAAATTAGTTACTAAGTCACATTACCGATATGTCCTCTTTATTCTGGCTTCATTTCATAAACATATTTTACTTTTTTAGGGTGTTACGGGGGTTAGAAATGTATCAGCAAATTACCACATTTTCGTGAAAGTTTCCAAAACTGATTTTTTTAGGGACCAGTTCTTATTTTAAGTTGATTTAGGAGGTTTGTATACTGGAAACCCCCATAAGTGACCCCATTTTGGAAACTAGACACCTTAAAGAATTAATCTAGGGGTATAATGAGCATTTTAACCCTACAGGGGCTGGAGGAAAGTATTCACCATTAGGCCGTAAAAAAATGAAAAATTAAAATTTTCCAATAATATATACATTTAGATTAAAGTTTCTCATTTTCAAAAGGAACATGAGAGAAAAACCACGCCAAAATTTGTAACACATGTTCTCTTGAGTACTACGGTACCCCATATGTGGGCGTAAACCACTGCATGGGCACACAGCGGGGCTCAGAAGGGAAGGAGCGCCAATTAGCTTTTCCATTGCAGATTTTGCTGAAGAAGTTTCCGAGCGCCAGGTGCGTTTGCAGAGCCCCTGTAGTGTCAGCAGAGAGAAAAAACCCCATAAGTCACCCCATTTTGGAAAGTACACCCCTCAAAGAATTCATCTTGGGGTAGGGTGAGCAATTTGACCCCACAGGTATTAGAGGAAAGTATTCAAAATTAGACAGTAAAAATGAAAAACTCAATTTTTTTCCAATAATATGTTCCTTTAGTTTGAAATTTCTCAATTTCACGAGGAACAGGAGAGAAAATTCACCACAAAATCTGTAACGCAGGGTCTCCTGAGTAGAACGGTACCCCATATGTGGGCGTAAACCACTGTATGGGCACACAGCTGGGCTCAGAAGGGAAGGGAGCGCCAATTAGCATTTTCTCTGCAGATTTTTCTGAAGAAGTTTCTGAGCGCCAGGTGCGTTTGCAGAGCCCCTGTAGTGTCTACAGAATAGAATCCCCCCAAAAGTCATCCCATTTCGGAAAGTTCACCCCTCAAAGAATTCATCTTGGGGTAGGATGAGCATTTTGGCCCCACAGGTATTAGAGGAAAGTATTCAAAATTGGCCAGTAAAAATGAAAAACTTGAATTTTTCCAGTAATATGTTGGTTTAGTTTGAAATTTCTAAATTTCACAAGGAACAGGAGAAAAAATGTACCCCAAAATCTGTAACGCAGGTTCTCCTGAGTACAACGGTACCCCATATGTGGGCATAAACCACTGTATGGGCACACAGCTGGGCTCAGAAGGGAAAGGGAAGGAGCGCCAATTTGCTGGAGCAAAACCGCAGCTAGTAACAGTTATTAGAATAGCGCAGTTACTAAAATACAATAAAAAAAATTAGATTACAGGTAATGTGGGGTGGTTCCGGACAGTCTGGGGTGGTTCCAGGTAATCTAGAGGTGGTTACAGGCAGTCTGGGGTGGTTACGGGCAGTCTGGGGTGGTTACGGGCAGTCTGGGGTGGTTACGGGCAATCTGGGGTGGTTACGGGTAATCTGGGGTGGATAAGGTCAACATGAGGTGGTCACAGGCAACCTGCTGTGGTTACGGCAACCTGGGGTGGTTACAGGCAACCTGGTGTGGTTAGAGGCAACCTGGGGTGGTTAGAGGCAACCTGGGGTGGTTATGGGCAACGTGGGGTGAATACGGACAACCTGCTGTGGTTACAGACAATCTAGTATGGTTACAGGCAACCTGCTGTGGTTACGGACAATCTGGGGTGGTTGCGGACAATCTGGGGTGGTTGCGGACAATCTAGGGGGGGTTACGGACAATCTGGGGTGGTTCGGGCAATCTGGGGTGGTTACGGACAATCTGGGGTGGTTACGGACAATCTGGGGTGGTTACGGGCAACCTGGGGTGGTTACGGGCAACCTGGGGTGGTTACGGACAATCTGGGGTGGTTACGGACAATCTGGGGTGGTTACGGACAATCTGGGGTGGTTACGGACAATCTGGGGTGGTTACGGGCAATCTGGGGTGGTTACGGGCAATCTGGGGTGGTTACGGACAATCTGGGGTGGTTACGGGCAACCTGGGGTGGTTACGGGCAACCTGCTGTGGTTACAGACAATCTAGGGTGGTTACAGGCAACCTGCTGTGGTTATGGGCAACGTGGGGTGGTTACGGACAATCTGGGGTGGTTATGGACAATCTGGGGTGGTTACGGACAATCTGGGGTGGTTACGGACAATCTGGGGTGGTTACGGACAATCTGGGGTGGTTACGGACAATCTGGGGTGGTTACGGACAATCTGGGGTGGTTACAGGCAACCTGCTGTGGTTACGGATAAACTGAAGTGCTAATAGGTAATCTGAGGTGGGTACCTGTAATCTGGCGTGGTTGCGGGCAATCTGGAGGGGGTCACTGGCAATTTGGGGTGGTTAGAGGCAAGGTGCAGTGTTCAGAGGCAAGGTGCGGTGGTCATAGGCGACGTGCAGTGGTCATAGGCGACGTGCGGTGGTCATAGGCGACGTGCGGTGGTCATAGGCGACGTGCAGTGGTCAGAGGAGACGTGCAGTGGTCAGAGGCAAGGTGCGGTGGTCAGAGGCAAGGTGCGGTGGTCAGAGGCAAGGTGCGGTGGTCAGAGGCGACGTGCGGTGGTCAGAGGCGATGTGCGGTGGTCAGAGGCAAGGTGCGGTGGTCATAGGCGACGTGCGGTGGTCAGAGGCGACGTGCGGTGGTCAGAGGCAAGGTGCGGTGGTCAGAGGCAAGGTGCGGTGGTCAGAGGCAAGGTGCGGTGGTCAGAGGCGACGTGCGGTGGTCAGAGGCAACCTGCGGTGGTCAGAGGCAACCTGCGGTGGTCAGAGGCAACCTGCAGTGGTTGCGTGCAATCTGGGGGGTTACATGTAATCTGGCATGATTACGGGCAATCTGGGGTGGTTACGGGCAACCTGGAGGGGTTACAGACAATCTAGAATTGTTACGGATAGAGTGAAGTGCTTATAGCTAATCTGGGGTGGTTACATGTAATTTGGGGTGGTTACAGGCAATCTGGGGTGATTACGGACAATCTGGAGGGGGTCACTGGCAACGTGTGGTGGTTACGGGCAACGTGCGGTGGTTACGGGTAATCTGGGGGGGGGTTAGGGGTAATTTGGGAGTAAACTGCAATTATTACTATAATAAAAAGTATGTGCTTTATTTTTTTGTATGTTTGTCACTTTTTGTACTTTACATATTCATTTTCACTGTATTACTATGATTACTGTGATATTTTCTATCTCAGTAATCATAGTTTAGTGACAGAGACCAAATTGGTCTCTGTCACTTTAAATTTTCAGAGCTTGGCTGGTTGTGGAGCGCATGCGCACTTCATAACCAGCCAGGACACGGACAAGAGGAAGGAGCTCCAGGAGCAGGTGAGTATATGGGGAAGGGGGGGGTGACTGGGGACGGGGGTGACAGGGGGGGTAGGGTGCGACTTGGGGGGTGGGGGGACATCACTTTTTATCCCCTGTCACCAATCATTCATGGTGACAGGGGATAAAAATTGCCGGCGGCACATGGCACAAGCGATCAGCGGTATATAGTATATACCGCTGATCGCTTGTACCGGGACCCCACAGGGGGGGTCCCGATGACTGCCCCATGCTCTCCGCTACCTCCGGTGGCGGAGAGCATGGGGCTTTCATTCATTTTTCTTTTTTGATCACTGTGAACAGACATTAGTCTGTTCACAGTGATCGCGGCGGCCATCTTGGATCCGATGGCCGCCGCGGGAGGGGGGGTTAGTGACTGGGGCACTAGGGGCTGATCTGGGGTCTGATTTTTACTTATTTCATCTCCCCCCACCGTGGATTCACAGTGGGGGGAGATGAAATACAGCGGCGGCACCGGCCCATTAGTGACCGCCGTTTCGGCGGTCACTAAGGGGTTAATGGGGGTCAGCTGCGGAATCGCAGCTGATCCTCATTATCTCCGGTGCTGTACACAGATGAGAGCGGGATCGCTGTCCCTGCAACGATCCCGTTCTCATCACAAAGCCCCCTCAAGTCAGGAACGTATATGTACAGATGGCTGACGTGAAGGGGTTAATTAATAAAACACATTTTCGTTGAAATGAAATCAGTTTCGTTGTTCAATAATTTAATTTAAACAAATCCATTATTGTGCAATTAAATATACTGTCAAAATATACATTAATTATATATATATTTATTTTAACAGTATATTTAATTGCAAAATGATGGAATCGTTTAAATTTAATTATTGACCAATGAAAGGGACTTTATTACAACGAAAATGTGTTTTATTAATTTAATATATTAACCATGAGAGACATCGGCATTAGTGCAGAGGATCGCAAACCCCGGTAATAGCGATTCATGTAAACTGTTTCCCTGCTTTCCCAGATGCATCCAGAGGTGTTTCCATCACTTTCTTAAGATTTTATTTGTTATTTTTAGTTGAACCAGATTTCCAAGTAAATGACCGTATGTTTTGAGCCACATGTCTATTTTTTCCCACGGCCGGAGTTTCATCCGCACATTTACAGCCGCATAAAAAATACAGCCGCACAGTTACATACAGCCTGGGATATAGTATACAGATACCATACAGCCTGGATATAATATACAGATACCATACAGCCTGGGATATAGTATACACATACCATACAGCCTGGATATAGTATACACATACCATACAGCCTGGGATATAATATACAGATACCATACAGCCTGGATATAGGATACAGATACCATACAGCCTGGGATATAGTATACAGATACCATACAGCCTGGATATAATATACACATACCATACAGCCTGGGACATAGTATACAGATACCATACAGCCGGGATATAGTATACAGATACCATACAGCCTGGACATAATATACAGATACCATACAGCCTGGGACATAGTATACAGATACCATACAGCCTGGGATATAGTATACAGATATCATACAGCCTGGGATATAGTATACAGATACCATACAGCCTGGGATATAGTATACACATACCATACAGCCTGGGATATAGTATACACATACCATACAGCCTGGATATAGTATACAGATATCATACAGCCTGGGATATAGTATACAGATATCATACAGCCTGGGATATAGTATACAGATATCATACAGCCTGGGATATAGTATACACATACCATACAGCCTGGGATATAGTATACAGATACCATACAGCCTGGGATATAGTATACAGATATCATACAGCCTGGGATATAGTATACAGATACCATACAGCCTGGATATAGTATACAGATACCATACAGCCTGGATATAGTATACAGATACCATACAGCCTGGATATAATATACAGATACCATACAGCCTGGATATAGTATACAGATACCATACAGCCTGGATATAATATACACGTACCATACAGCCTGGATATAATATACACATACCATACAGCCTGGGATATAGTATACAGATACCATACAGCCTGGATATAGTATACAGATACCATACAGCCTGGATATAATATACACGTACCATACAGCCTGGATATAGTATACAGATACCATACAGCATGGATATAGTATACAGATACCATACAGCATGGATATAGTATACAGATACCATACAGCCTGGATATAGTATACAGATACCATACAGCATGGATATAGTATACAGATACCATACAGCCTGGGATATAGTATACACATACCATACAGCCTGGGATATAGTATACAGATACCATACAGCCTGGATATAATATACACATACCATACAGCCTGGGATATAGTATACAGATACCATACAGCCTGGATATAATATACAGATACCATACAGCCTGGGATATAGTATACAGATACCATACAGCCTGGATATAGTATACAGATACCATACAGCCTGGGATATAGTATACACGTACCATACAGCCTGGGATATAGTATACACATACCATACAGCCTGGGATATAGTATACACATACCATACAGCCTGGATATAATATACAGATACCATACAGCCTGGGATATAGTATACAGATACCATACAGCCTGGATATAGTATACACATACCATACAGCCTGGATATAGTATACACATACCATACAGCCTGGGATATAGTATACAGATATCATACAGCCTGGGATATAGTATACAGATATCATACAGCCTGGGATATAGTATACAGATACCATACAGCCTGGATATAATATACAGATACCATACAGCCTGGGATATAGTATACAGATACCATACAGCCTGGGATATAGTATACACGTACCATACAGCCTGGGATATAGTATACAGATACCATACAGCCTGGATATAATATACAGATACCATACAGCCGGGATATAGTATACAGATACCATACAGCCTGGGATATAGTATACACGTACCATACAGCCTGGGATATAGTATACAGATACCATACAGCCTGGGATATAGTATACAGATACCATACAGCCTGGGATATAGTATACAGATACCATACAGCCTGGATATAATATACAGATACCATACAGCCTGGATATAGTATACACATACCATACAGCCTGGGATATAGTATACAGATACCATACAGCCTGGATATAGTATACAGATACCATACAGCCTGGATATAATATACACGTACCATACAGCCTGGATATAATATACACATACCATACAGCCTGGGATATAGTATACAGATACCATACAGCCTGGATATAGTATACAGATACCATACAGCCTGGATATAATATACACGTACCATACAGCCTGGATATAATATACACATACCATACAGCATGGATATAATATACAGATACCATACAGCCTGGATATAGTATACAGATACCATACAGCCTGGATATAGTATACAGATACCATACAGCATGGATATAGTATACAGATACCATACAGCCTGGGATATAGTATACACATACCATACAGCCTGGATATAGTATACACATACCATACAGCCTGGATATAATATACAGATACCATACAGCCTGGATATAGTATACAGATATCATACAGCCTGGGATATAGTATACAGATATCATACAGCCTGGGATATAGTATACAGATATCATACAGCCTGGGATATAGTATACAGATATCATACAGCCTGGGATATAGTATACAGATATCATACAGCCTGGATATAGTATACAGATACCATACAGCCTGGATATAGTATACAGATACCATACAGCCTGGATATAGTATACAGATACCATACAGCCTGGATATAATATACACATACCATACAGCCTGGATATAGTATACAGATACCATACAGCCTGGGATATAGTATACACATACCATACAGCCTGGGATATAGTATACAGATATCATACAGCCTGGATATAGTATACAGATACCATACAGCCTGGATATAGTATACAGATATCATACAGCCTGGGATATAGTATACAGATACCATACAGCCTGGATATAGTATACAGATACCATACAGCCTGGGATATAGTATACAGATACCATACAGCCTGGGATATAGTATACACGTACCATACAGCCTGGATATAATATACAGATACCATACAGCCTGGATATAGTATACAGATACCATACAGCCTGGGATATAGTATACACATACCATACAGCCTGGATATAGTATACAGATACCATACAGCCTGGATATAGTATACACATACCATACAGCCTGGGATATAGTATACAGATATCATACAGCCTGGATATAATATACAGATACCATACAGCCTGGGATATAATATACACGTACCATACAGCCTGGGATATAGTATACAGATACCATACAGCCTGGGATATAGTATACACATACCATACAGCCTGGATATAGTATACAGATACCATACAGCCTGGATATAATATACAGATACCATACAGCCTGGGATATAGTATACACGTACCATACAGCCTGGGATATAGTATACACGTACCATACAGCCTGGGATATAGTATACAGATACCATACAGCCTGGGATATAGTATACAGATACCATACAGCCTGGGATATAGTATACAGATACCATACAGCCTGGGATATAGTATACACGTACCATACAGCCTGGGATATAGTATACACGTACCATACAGCCTGGGATATAGTATACAGATACCATACAGCCTGGGATATAGTATACAGATACCATACAGCCTGGGATATAGTATACACATACCATACAGCCTGGGATATAGTATACACATACCATACAGCCTGGATATAATATACAGATATCATACAGCCTGGGATATAGTATACAGATACCATACAGCCTGGATATAATATACAGATACCATACAGCCTGGATATAATATACAGATACCATACAGCCTGGATATAGTATACAGATACCATACAGCCTGGTATATAGTATACAGATACCATACAGCCTGGATATAGTATACACATACCATACAGCCTGGGATATAGTATACAGATACCATACAGCCTGGGATATAGTATACACGTACCATACAGCCTGGGATATAGTATACAGATACCATACAGCCTGGATATAGTATACAGATACCATACAGCCTGGATATAGTATACAGATACCATACAGCCTGGATATAGTATACAGATACCATACAGCCTGGGATATAGTATACAGATACCATACAGCCTGGGATATAGTATACAGATACCATACAGCCTGGATATAATATACATGTACCATACAGCCTGGGATATAGTATACAGATACCATACAGCCTGGGATATAGTATACAGATACCATACAGCCTGGGATATAGTATACAGATACCATACAGCCTGGATATAATATACAGATACCATACAGCCTGGGATATAATATACAGATACCATACAGCCTGGATATAGTATACAGATATCATACAGCCTGGATATAATATACAGATACCATACAGCCTGGATATAATATACAGATACCATACAGCCTGGATATAGTATACAGATACCATACAGCCTGGATATAGTATACAGATACCATACAGCCTGGGATATAGTATACAGATACCATACAGCCTGGATATAGTATACAGATACCATACAGCCTGGATATAGTATACAGATACCATACAGCCTGGGATATAGTATACAGATACCATACAGCCTGGGATATAGTATACAGATACCATACAGCCTGGATATAATATACATGTACCATACAGCCTGGGATATAGTATACAGATACCATACAGCCTGGGATATAGTATACAGATACCATACAGCCTGGGATATAGTATACAGATACCATACAGCCTGGATATAATATACAGATACCATACAGCCTGGGATATAGTATACAGATACCATACAGCCTGGATATAGTATACAGATACCATACAGCCTGGATATAGTATACAGATACCATACAGCCTGGGATATAGTATACAGATACCATACAGCCTGGGATATAGTATACAGATACCATACAGCCTGGATATAGTATACAGATACCATACAGCCTGGATATAATATACAGATATCATACAGCCTGGGATATAGTATACAGATACCATACAGCCTGGGATATAGTATACAGATACCCAGGGCCGCCATCAGGAATTTCGGGGCCCCATACAACCAAAGTGTCTGGGCCCCCCACATTAATAAAAAAAAAAATAGTGTGTTGGCCCCACGCCTTGCTGGGAGGTATAATTTGGTTCCGATCAATTCTAGAGAACTGGCTCATATTCCCCATTTTCCCCAGTGGCTTAAAATGTAACCTCTGTTATACAGATATAAAATTGTAGAAACTAAATGTGAACAAGGTGCAATGTAAATGTCCCCATACAGACACTTACTTGTATAGCTGCCTCTTGTGCTCTGTATGCAGTGCATTATATTCACCCCTGCAACGTACAATTTATAGCGTGTCTACAAGCCCAGCGGGGCTCATTATGATGGAGACTAAAACTTATACAAGAGTGGGGTAGGGGTTCCCCTGTATTCAGAATGCTGGTGAGTACTAGGCAATGCCCGGTTTGGGGTTATTGAATTTCGAGGGTCTGGGGGGCTGTTTGATTTGTATATGTTCACCAATAATAATGCCCCCAGAGGTGCCCCCATACACTAATAATGCCCCCAGAGGTGCCCCCATATACTAATAATGCCCCCAGAGGTGCCCCCATACACTAATAATGCCCCCAGAGGTGCCCCCATATACTAATAATGCCCCCAGAGGTGCCCCCATATACTAATAATGCCCCCAGAGGTGCCCCCATATACTAATAATGCCCCCAGAGGTGCCCCCATATACTAATAATGCCCCCAGAGGTGCCCTCATACACTAATAATGCCCCCAGAGGTGCCCCCCATGAAGTAATAATGCCCCCATAGGTGCCCCCCATATGCTAATAATGCCCCCAGAGGTGCCCCTAAAAAAACAAACATCCTACTCACCTAATCCACGCTGTGCTTGCAGCAGCTCTTCCTCCTCCTCTTCGGGCTCCATCTTGCGAGCCGCAGGGACGGGACTTCCGGCAGGCGTGATGACGTCACATGATCACACCTGCCTAAGAGGTCACGGCCCGGCCTCCCATAGGCTGCTGGTATGAAGTGCCGGCAGCCAGGCCTGTATTTAGAGTTCATGCTGCCCTAGGCACTTTGCACGCTGAGGCGCCCCCCCCCCCCCATTACTGTACATGCATGGTATATACCCTGGCACTTGGGTGCCGCTCTGCTTGATGCCCGCTGTTCTCATCAAACAAATGTGATGGAGGAAGGAAGGAGGCCGGGGACGTCTTAGTTTGGGGGCCGCTTCTGTCCAGTGTCGGACTGGGGGACCTGGGGACCACCAATATAGAACCAGTGAGACACGACATGCTGACCCCGTCCTTTCCTGAATTCATCTGTATTTGTGACAAATCCCTACATTTATACAGCTCTCAGGGTATGCTGGGAGTTGTAGTCTCTGAGAGGACAACCCTGTAATGAATCACTGTGTGCAGAGGCTCCTGGTGGCTGCAATCTGTGGGTGACAACCATTAGCCCTGAAGGTCCAGCAATACATCTGTCTACACTGTACTACAACTCCCAGCATACTCTGAGGGCTGCAGACTGTCAGTACATGCTGGGAGTTGTAGTGCCTGCAGCTGTTGTAGTTGGGTCCTATACACTGGATGCTTTGTGGCATATAAGAATACAAAGATCTGTGGGGGCTCAGTGCAGGGAAGTGACCCCAGAACATCACTAATAGGGGATAGAACAAAACATCTCCCCCTACCCCCTATTAGTGATGTTCTGGGGTCACGTCCCTGCACTGAGCCCCCACAGATCTATGTATTCTTATATGCCACAAAGCATCCAGTGTATAATGCACCTAGGACCCAACTAGAACAGCTGCAGGCACTACAACTCCCAGCATGTACTGACAGTCTGCAGCCCTCAGGATATGCTGGGAGTTGTAGTGCCTGCAGCTCTTGTAGTTGCGTCCTAGTTTAAAAGTTTGCACTAGTGTACTGTAGTGACCGCGGGGCTGTGTCAGTACACTACCGCAAACAATACACTGACCCATTTAGACCCCAATGGTACACAGGCTCTGCACACTATAGAAGTGATTACAGTGCAGTTACTAATGACTCACAGGTGACGTCTTCTCCGATTGCCGTCGCTTCTTGCTTTCTTCTCCATCTGGCGCAGCAATCAAGAAGACTTCTCCGACCACAACTAGTCTGCAAGCAGGCAGCTGGGGGTGACTGGGGAAGGGAGGCAGCTGGGGGTGGCAGGGGAAGCCGCTGGGGTGAAGGGGAGAAGCTGGGGTGACAGGGGGAAGGAGAGCAGCTGGGGTGACGGGGAGGGGGAGCAGCTAGGGGTGGCAGGGGGAGAATCTGGGGAGGCAGAGGGAGCAGCTGGGGGCAGGGGGAGTAGATGGGGGCAGGAGGAGGAGCAGATGGGGGGCAGGGGGAGCAGCTGGGGTGAGAGGGGCAGGGGTAGGAGATGGGGGCAGGGGGAGCAGCTGGGGGGGCAGAGGGAGCAATGTGGGGCAGAGGGATCAGCTCGGGGGCAGCAGCTGGGGTGGCAGGGGGAGTAGATGGGGGGCAGGAGGAGCAGCTGGGGTGGCAGGCAGGGGGAGCAGATAGGGGGCAGCTAGGGTGGCAGGGAGAAGATTGGGCAGCTGGGGTGGCAGGGGGAGAAGATGGGGGACAGGCGGAGGAGCAGATGGGGCAGGGGGAGAAGATGGGGGGCAGGAAGAGCAGCTGGGGGTGCTGGTGGAGAGGCTAGGGGGTGCAGGAGGAGAGGCTGGGGGGTGCTGACAGAGAGGCTGGGGGGGTGCTGACGGAAAGGCTGGGGGAGAGGCTAGGGGTGCAGGAGGGTAGGCTAGGGGGAGAGGTTGTGGGGTGCAGGAGGAGAGGCTTTGGGGTGCAGGAGGAGAGGCTGTGGGGTGCAGGAGGAGAGGCTGTGGGGTGCAGGAGGAGAGGCTGTGGGGTGCAGGAGGAGAGGCTGGGGGTGCAGGAGAAGAGGCTGTGGGAGAGGCTGTGGGGTGCAGGAGGAGAGGCTGAGGGGTGCAGGAGAAGAGGCTGGGTGAGGCTGTGGGGTGCAGGAGGAGAGGCTGGGGGGTGCAGGAGAAGAGGCTGGGGGAGAGGCTGTGGGGTGCAGGAGGAGAGGCTGGGGGTGCAGGAGGAGAGGCAGGGGGGTACAAGAGGAGAGGCTGGAGGGGGTACAGGAGGGGGGGTACAGGAGGAGAGGCTGGAGGGGGGGTACAGGAGGAGAGGCTGGAGGGGGGGTACAGGAGGAGAGGCTGGAGGGGGGTACAGGAGGAGAGGCTGGAGGGGGTACAGGAGGAGAGGCTGGAGGGGGGTACAGGAGGAGAGGCTGGAGGGGGGGTACAGGAGGAGAGGCTGGAGGGGGGGTACAGGAGGAGAGGCTGGAGGGGGGTACAGGAGGAGAGGCTGGAGGGGGGGTACAGGAGGAGAGGCTGAAGGGGGTACAGGAGGAGAGGCTGGAGGGGGGGTACAGGAGGAGAGGCTGGAGGGGGGGTACAGGAGGAGAGGCTGGAGGGGGGGTACAGGAGGAGAGGCTGGGGGAAGAGGGAGCCGCCGGGGGAGCAGAGGCAGGTGAGGCAGTCTTGGCAGGTCCCCCCTTCCCATGCAGCTTTGGTCCGGTGAGCTTCCGGCACACGCTGCCTCTATCACTGGCCGAAAGCTCAAAGCTGCAGCCCCGCGGTCCAGGAACTTCTCTCCTGCTCGGCGCGATGACGTCACGTGCGCAGCTGCCGAGCAGGAGAGAAGGACCGCAGGGCTGCAGCTGTGAGCTTCCGGCCAGTGATAGAGGCAGTGTGTGCCGGAAGCTCACCGGACCGAAGCGGCACAACCCCGGTGGCAGGGGGGCCGTGCGGGCCCCCCTAGCGTAGCGGTCGGGGGGGGGCGCGGCGGCCGGCGGGCCCGCCGGGTCCCCCCCCATGTCTCTTAGCGTCCGGGCCCCATACGGCAGTACCGGTTGTACTGCCCTATCGGCGGCCCTGCAGATACCATACAGCCTGGGATATAATATACACATACCATACAGCCGGGATACAGTATACAGATACCATACAGCCTGGGATATAATATACAGATACCATACAGCCTGGATATAATATACAGATACCATACAGCCTGGATATAGTATACAGATACCATACAGCCTGGATATAATATACAGATACCATACAGCCTGGGATATAGTATACAGATACCATACAGCCTGCCTGGGATATAGTATACAGATACCATACAGCCTGGGATATAGTATACAGATACCATACAGCCTGGATATAGTATACAGATATCATACAGCCTGGATATAGTATACAGATATCATACAGCCTGGATATAATATACAGATACCATACAGCCTGGATATAATATACAGATACCATACAGCCTGGGATATAGTATACAGATACCATACAGCCTGGATATAGTATACAGATACCATACAGCCTGGATATAATATACAGATACCATACAGCCTGGGATATAGTATACAGATACCATACAGCCTGGGATATAATATACAGATACCATACAGCCTGGGATATAGTATACAGATACCATACAGCCTGGGATATAGTATACACATACCATACAGCCTGGATATAGTATACACATACCATACAGCCTGGGATATAGTATACAGATACCATACAGCCTGGATATAGTATACAGATACCATACAGCCTGGGATATAGTATACAGATATCATACAGCCTGGGATATAGTATACACATACCATACAGCCTGGGATATAGTATACACGTACCATACAGCCTGGGATATAGTATACAGATACCATACAGCCTGGGATATAGTATACAGATACCATACAGCCTGGATATAGTATACACATACCATACAGCCTGGATATAGTATACACGTACCATACAGCCTGGGATATAGTATACAGATACCATACAGCCTGGGATATAGTATACAGATACCATACAGCCTGGATATAGTATACAGATACCATACAGCCTGGATATAATATACAGATACCATACAGCCTGGGATATAGTATACACGTACCATACAGCCTGGATATAGTATACACATACCATACAGCCTGGGATATAGTATACAGATACCATACAGCCTGGGATATAGTATACACGTACCATACAGCCTGGGATATAGTATACAGATACCATACAGCCTGGATATAATATACACATACCATACAGCCGGGATACAGTATACAGATACCATACAGCCTGGGATATAATATACAGATACCATACAGCCTGGATATAATATACAGATACCATACAGCCTGGGATATAGTATACAGATATCATACAGCCTGGGATATAGTATACACATACCATACAGCCTGGGATATAGTATACACGTACCATACAGCCTGGGATATAGTATACAGATACCATACAGCCTGGGATATAGTATACAGATACCATACAGCCTGGATATAGTATACACATACCATACAGCCTGGATATAGTATACACGTACCATACAGCCTGGATATAATATACAGATACCATACAGCCTGGGATATAGTATACACGTACCATACAGCCTGGATATAGTATACACATACCATACAGCCTGGGATATAGTATACAGATACCATACAGCCTGGGATATAGTATACACGTACCATACAGCCTGGGATATAGTATACAGATACCATACAGCCTGGGATATAGTATACACATACCATACAGCCTGGATATAGTATACAGATACCATACAGCCTGGATATAGTATACACATACAGTACCATACAGCCTGGATATAATATACAGATACCATACAGCCTGGGATATAGTATACACATACCATACAGCCTGGGATATAGTATACACATACCATACAGCCTGGATATAGTATACACATACCATACAGCCTGGATATAATATACAGATACCATACAGCATCACCCCTCCAGACTCCATGTCCACAGAAATCAACACTCACTCTCACTCACACATCCTCTTTAATATGACCCACGGATAGAACGCCGCCATCACGGTAAAGCCGATGCCGTGGTACATTTTTCGAACTGCGGCCCGATTCCCGTGTACGGCGCCGTTCTATCCACGGTTACCGGGCTAGGTCTGAAGCACAGGAGGCGGCCGGCTTGCCCCAGTGGGCGGAATCCCCCGCCCCCTATGACGCGGCTCCATTGATTATAATGGAGCCCCGTCATAGAGGGGAGGGAATTCCTTCCCACTGGGGCAAGCCGGCCCGCCTCCAGTGCTTCAGACGCATTGTTGCATTGGTCAGGCACAGCAGAGCAGAGTTGTCGGTTACATTGGTCAGGCACAGCAGAGCCGAGTTGTCGGTTACATTGGTCAGGCACAGCAGAGCCGAGTTGTCAGTTACATTGGTCAGGCACAGCAGAGCCGAGTTGTCGGTTACATTGGTCAGGCACAGCAGAGCCGAGTTGTCGGTTACATTGGTCAGGCACAGCAGAGCCGAGTTGTCAGTTACATTGGTCAGGCACAGCAGAGCAGAGTTGTCGGTTACATTGGTCAGGCACAGCAGAGCAGAGTTGTCGGTTACATTGGTCAGGCACAGCAGAGCCGAGTTGTCGGTTACATTGGTCAGGCACAGCAGAGCCGAGTTGTCCGTTACATTGGTCAGGCACAGCAGAGCCGAGTTGTCAGTTACATTGGTCAGGCACAGCAGAGCCGAGTTGTCAGTTACATTGGTCAGGCACAGCAGAGCAGAGTTGTCAGTTACATTGGTCAGGCACAGCAGAGCCGAGTTGTCAGTTACATTGGTCAGGCACAGCAGAGCCGAGTTGTCAGTTACATTGGTCAGGCACAGCAGAGCAGAGTTGTCGGTCACATTGGGCAGGCACAGCAGAGCCGAGTTGTCAGTACGGTAGGGACTGGTTCAGCAGTAGCAGATTTATATACTATCCCAGGATGGGGGCACACACACTCTCTCTCACACACACACTCACTCTCTCTCACACACACTCACTCACACTCACTCTCTCACACACTCACTCTCTCTCTCACACTCACACACACACACATACACTCACTCTCTCACACACACACACATACACTCACTCTCTCACACACACACACACACACTCACTCTCTCACACACACACTCACTCTCTCTTA
>NC_091465.1:252500-317500 GCF_027789765.1 Dendropsophus ebraccatus | reverse complement strand
TATCACTATGTGTGACCTCTCTATATCACTATGTGTGACCCCTCTCTATATCACTATGTGTGACCCCTCTCTATATCACTATGTGTGACCTCTCTATATCACTATGTGTGACCCCTCTATATCACTATGTGTGACCCCTCTATATCACTATGTGTGACCCCTCTATATCACTATGTGTGACCCCTCTATATCACTATGTGTGACCCCTCTCTATATCACTATGTGTGACCCCTCTCTATATCACTATGTGTGACCCCTCTCTATATCACTATGTGTGACCCCTCTCTATATCACTATGTGTGACCCCTCTCTATATCACTGTGTGTGACCCCTCTCTATATCACTATGTGTGACCCCCTCTCTATATCACTATGTGTGACCCCTGTATATCACTATGTGTGACCCCTCTCTATATCACTATGTGTGACCCCTCTATATCACTATGTGTGACCCCTCTATATCACTATGTGTGACCCCTCTCTATATCACTATGTGTGACCCCTCTCTATATCACTATGTGTGACCTCTCTATATCACTGTGACCTCTCTATATCACTATGTGTGACCCCTCTCTCTATATCACTATGTGTGACCCCTCTCTATATCACTATGTGTGACCCCTCTCTATATCACTATGTGTGACCTCTCTCTATATCACTATGTGTGACCCCTCTCTATATCACTATGTGTGACCCCCTCTCTATATCACTATGTGTGACCTCTCTATATCACTATGTGTGACCCCTCTCTATATCACTATGTGTGACCCCTCTCTATATCACTATGTGTGACCCCTCTCTATATCACTATGTGTGACCCCTCTATATCACTATGTGTGACCCCTCTCTATATCACTGTGTGACCCCTCTCTATAGAGAGAGGTCAACATCTAAATTTAGACTTATCAATTTGGCGCCCGATCAGGGACTCAGCCTCTTGCAACCAGAACGCAGATAGACGGGATGTGGTGATTTATCCGTCATCGGACGCACAGATATATCTGGCCAGGTAAGAGAGACTTTCCCTTTCTTACGTACTATCTGTGCCTCCGGGGAGCGGATCTAATGAGATTCCCATCACACCTGCGTTCTCTATATGTCTGTAATGCTGAGTGTAACTGTTAGACAAAGAACTCTGTAACCCAGGATAGGACAAGGTTAAAGTGCTGCATTGCCGTCGCAAACTGTGGTGTGATTGAGATAAGCTGTTGCTGTATTTATGCTGAATTAAGGAAAGGGATTGCCGAACATGATCACTTATACGTCCCTACGGGGAGGCTGTGATTATTGCTTAACCCTTGTAATACAGCATGGCATCGAGAGCAGCTGCAAGGTCACAGACAGCAGGCGCATAGACTCTCTGTATGAACGGGTTCCGGAAGTGAAAACAATCTGTTCGGTGACCAGTGGAAATAGTACTTGTATTAATTCCACTCCTTGCTTGTGCCCTGTCGATTCGGTACAAGATGTAGGCGCCATGGATCAGTAGACCCGTGGATTATTCTCGCCGCTTAGGAGGATGGCAAAGAGGGAAGGCATCCCGCCGCAAGCAGGAGCCTACTATAAGACCTAGATAGGTCTGGACAATCCCCAATAAGCTACCTAGGGCTGGGTGCGAGAATGGGACAGATGTTCACTAAAAAGAGGAACTCATCATCTTTATGGGAGGGCTATGGGAAATTGAATAGCTAAGATATAGTTAGCGATGGGCACGAGAAGATGCAGTGCAAGATCTAGAACAGATCTTGAGGAGGTTTGATATGAAGGCAGATACATGCCTTAGCCCCACCAACCTCTGGCTCTCTGACCAACACTTGGAAAACTCCTCACACTCCTGTGCACACTTATTATGCCTTGTGGGTAGGTAACCAGACCTACATGTAACATGCGGGGCAAATGGGTCCTTGGAATTTCCAGGAACCTTAGGGGTTAATGTAAGTACTATTCCTAAGGGGGAATCAAGGATTAGAGTTCTAAGAGAGGAGAGTGTGGAGTAGATAGATGAGAGCCAGAGGGTCAGACAGAAGGAAAACATTCAGGATAATGGGTGGGAAGCACAGGTCCAGCTGGGGGGACATGTCATGTGCCGGTGACCAGCAATATCTAGATAAGACAGAATATTGTAGTGTGTGTGGCCGACCCAAGCCACATCATTATGTTACACCATTGTACCCAGTTTATATCTGTATACAAACCCCAGACCCTGCAAAAAGCCAACCTACCTCCAATGGTGGCGTATAGACCCTATGTTCTGCAGGAGCCAACCTACCCCCAATGGTGGCATATAGACCCTTTGTTCTGCAGGAATCTTCCCCTTGGTCAGCTGTTGAAGTAGTTACTTTGATTTTAAGTGCCCCTGACCTGATAGTAGTGATGCCTTTGTGGAGGTGGGCAGCCTAAATTCAAATAGTGTATAATGCCATATAAGTGGAGATTGACGAGGAGAACAGTCCAGCTCAATGCTAGATACAGTACTGAAAGAGCTGAAAAGGGGTTAATGAATATGCTGGAGGAGTTTTAGCAGCATACAATTATTTGGCACATAATGTGTGTTATTTGTTATGTTTTGTACAAGGTCATCAACCAGCGGGCTGCAGATCACATGCAAGCAGAGTTAGAGAAAAAATAAATTAGAGCTGTTAAGGTAATCCCCTAAACTATATACTACATACTGTATACTGTTGTATTGTAGCCAGTTTTACTAAATTGGCACAGGACTCTCCGATAGAGTCTAACAACTGTTTTGCACATTTATTAATGAATGTTATTACCTGATGGTTAGGAACGTTAGACAAAGGTTTGTTCAAAGGAAAAGCAATGAGGCTGTTTGAAGGAGTCGGGTCTAGTAGACCTATTAGTGTATAAGATTGTTATACGTAAGTGTCAGTAGGAGTCAGAGGGAAAAAGCGCGTTTATTAGGAATGTCAAGAGAAAAGTGATAATTGGTAAAGATCAAACGCAGGATTTTGTGCACTTATTAAGAACCCAATGGTATAAGAGCCCGGAGTAACTTACTACTGTAATATATATATATTTCTATGTAAAAAATTAAAAAAAATTTTTGTAGATATATCTATCCCAATATATATTGTAAGCAGATTTTCTTTGTGTGTCTCCCCAACGTATGATACTTCTAAGAAGTTTTTTTTTTTCCACTCTTGTATCTATGATTTTCCTGCTCACTGCTCAAGGTTAGAGGTGAGGCCCAGAGCGTTCTGCTTACTGATAAGAGACGCTAACGGGTGGGTTCATTTCAGCTAATAATGGTACAAATTAGGCTGAAGGTTCTGACAAAAAGAATTCTGATAAAAAGAATATTCTATATACTGTATGTTTTATATTTCATCTTTAAGGTGTGTTTTATTTGATTTATAGCAAAAGAAGGTTAAATGGCACTAGCCGAGTGTAAGATGTTTTATTATTTTTTTATTATTTTTATTTGTTATTTTTAGGGTTAACAGTTTTGTGATGATTATAGCAAACTGGCTCATGACTATATTTATATATTGTCTTATCCCTAGTAAAGCCAAACTCATATCCATGGCTCCAGTCTGCACTCCTTATGCCCCCCAATATGTATATATCTTGTGCTAAGTGCATTGAATCCAGCATCTCTGTTGCCTCTTGATGTAGATTCAAATTGGGGAAGGGGATAGAGGTGAATGGGAGTAGCCCATTTTGATGTTTTAAATTTTTTTTAAACACCGTACAAATTTTTTATTTTTGAATGAAGATGTTTGTTACTTATTGTGTTTGATATTTTAAATCTGAAGGATGAAAATGTAATTGAAAGCCCAAATATTAATGAAAGTTTAAAAGTTTTCATTGTAGATTATCTCAGACTTTACAAAGATGGATGACACAGGACGCAAGGATATATGGTGACCGCCATGCAGTGTAAATAAAAAGGAAAAAAAACTTCGATACTAGTAAACAGCGCTGTCCCAGAAAATGTCCAAGGCTACACCAAAGTGGTGGAAAACAAATTCATATTTATTATAGAAGCACAAAGTTTACGCGTTTCAGGAGTTACATAATCTCCCTTCATCAGAACAGTGCATAAAGTATAGTCCGGTAGTGTTGTGATTTAAAAGGGAGAAAAAACACCCGCCAAAACCGCCCGTTTCCCAAGGGGAGGGGGGGGAGGGGAGGGGCATAAAAGACATGTGAATGTAACAGATTTATAAGATAAAATAATCATAATAGACCAACATCGTCTTAAACATGATCTCATTAATCTTTAAATATATTACTCTTAAGCTGAAAGGAGCTCAACTTCAGTGCGGCTCCAGCACTGACCTGGATCGATAGATCTATTTATATACGCAAATTGCGTACGCTAATTGCGTATGTCACGGGAATCTTCTGAAGGAGAATCCCCATAGCGCCATAGGGCTGTACAAAATAGGAGGGGCCTACCCTCAGGAGCTACGTGCACATATGGGGGAGGAGCCTGCAAACATTGACCAATCAGTCACTCTGGAGAGAGACCGAACTGTCAAAATAACAACAAGCTGAAGACTAAAGAAGGAGTATTACGGCCCGGCCCGGACCGCCCGCAGAGGGCCACGGGATCATGTCGCCCGGGAAGACACGGACTGGAGGAATGTCCGGGTGGATGACCATGTCCCCCCGGGCGAAAGAAAACGCAAGGTCCGAACCCAGCCGCCAAACTCCACCAGTGAAACTGGCTAAGCAGTAAGAGATGCATATTAGCTTGTAATGACACTGTTATTATATGAATTAAACTGTAAACACCCTTATTGAGAGCTAGTTTCACAATATAAGTAGAGATACATATTATAACTAGCTTAAAATAGACACTGTTATTATATAAATTAAGCTATAAACACCCTTACCGGTTATAATAAATAACCCATATGATGGGACCACTAATAAAGTAGACATGGTTATATATATAGAACTAAAATAATAATAATAACTAAGTTAATTTAAAAGTAGCGTTTCATATAAATTCTTTCTCAAAATGTCTATTGACATACATTTTCTATATATTCGTTTAAACCTTTGGGTACCAATGTTTTCAATTTATAAATCCAATAATTCTCACGCCTTTTAAGATTCTGATATCTTTGGCCCCCCACTGGTATCTGTTCAATGGGTAGTACAGTAAAGGAAGAAAATTTGGAGTTATTGCAGTCAACAGCATGTCTGGAGACGCTATGTAGTTGAAAACCACGTTCAACGTTAGACCTATGTTTATTAATTCTCACACGAAGGGCTTGGGTGGTGCGCCCCACGTACTGAATCCCACAGGAACAGGTGATTAGATAAACCACAAACGAGGAGCTACAGGACATAAAGGATTTAATGTTGAACGATTCGCCAGAAACCCTAGAGCTAAAGTTAGTGATCTTGTTAGCAATATTAGTACAACATTTGCACTTACTGACCCCACACCTGAAGCTACCCCTAGTGTTGGTGAGAAAGCCACCATCTACACCCCCTTTCTTCTTGACAGATTTGAGTCTGCTCGGGGCTAATATATTCTTCAGGCTTGCTGCTCGTCTAAATGTAACACCGGGGCGGGTGGGTAAAATGTCCCTTAAAAAGGGATCTCGCTGCAGTACGTGCCAGTGTTTGGCAAGGATAGATCTAATATTAGCATTGTCCGATGTGAAAGTCGTAATAAAATTTAGATTAAAATCTTTGGCTGTAGGATCATTTTTCTTACCTGGTAAGAGGCACTGGTGTTGACTAAGGCCAGCTGCTTTGATCCTAGAGTTAGTAACTAATGACCGTGGATATTTTTTAGCTAAGAACCTCTTGGTAAGTACTTTACTTTGGTCCCTATAATCTTCTAATCTAGTACAGTTCCTTCTAATACGGCGGAATTGTCCAAACGGGATATTGACCAGCCATTTTTTATAATGGGCACTATCAAAATGTAAATAACTGTTCCCATCCACTGATTTAAAAAAAGTTTTAGTTAAAATCTGTTGTTGTTCATGAAAAATTAGAATATCTAAAAACTCAGCATTATTAGTAAAAAATATTATGTGTAAACTCAAGACCCCACTCATTCCGATTGATATCTGCAATGAAGAGTGAGAGTTCTTCCTCAGAGCCTTTCCAAATGATAAAAATATCGTCTATATATCTACCATATAGTTGACATCTAGAAAAAAATGGATGTTGATAAATAATAGTGTGTTCAAAGCTGCCAACAAAGAGATTCGCAAAGCTCGGTGCAAACGTACTGCCCATAGCTGTCCCTGTCTCTTGTTTGTATAGTTGATTATTAAACTGAAAAACATTATGTTTTAGTATAAACTGAATGCTATCCAAAATGAACTGTATCTGTTGTGATGGCATACTCGGATCGCTGGTAAGGAACTCAGAAATTGCTTTGCCTCCTAACTCATGGTCAATGACCGTATAGAGAGAAGAAATGTCCATTGTGAGGAAAAGAAAATTATCTTGCCACGGGATAGCTGTAACCTTCTGAATAAAATGCGAGGAATCTCTTATATATGAAGGCAATGCCTTCACATGTTGTTGTAAAAAAGAGTCAACATATCTAGACATATTAGAAGTAAGTGAATTAATCCCTGAAATTATTGGTCTCCCAGGTGGTTTGGTGACATTTTTATGCACTTTTGGTAAAATAATAAAATAATGCCAGTGCCGGTTCGTTGTTAGAAAGAAATTCAAACTCTTTCTTGCTTAGCACGCCCACTGTAAGCCCATGACGGATAAAGTTGTTGTATTCTATAAGATAAGAAGGTAGGGGATTGGATTTTAGAGATGTATAGAATCGTGTATCTGAAAGCAGCCGATCAGCCTCTTCGAGGTAATCCTCCCGGTTTAATAGGACAATGCCCCCACCCTTGTCTGCCGCTTTAATAATTAGTGATGGGTCATCGGCAAGGCTCTTCAGGGCCATGTTTTCGGATTTGCTCATATTATGGGGATACTTAATGGGCTGCTGTATAAGTGACTCAAAGTCTGCCATAACTAGAGAACTAAAGGTTTCCAAAAAACTCCCTTTGCTGTGAAGGGGATAGAAATTGGACTTAGGTTTAAAACCACTATCTCGAGCAGGGGGATTAAGAGAACTCGCGGCAATTTCTGACAATGAGTTGCTGACACCATTGGAGTCTTTGATTTCAAAATGTCTTTTCAGGGTTAGTTTCCTCACATAAGTAGTCCAGGAACAGTTCGAAGTCATTACTTCTAGTAGTAGGACAGAAACTCAATCCCCTTTGTAATACTGCAGTCTCCATATCATTTAAAACATGCTGTGATAGATTGAATATTTTCACTCTTTCTATTGGATCATGGTCCCTTGCTTTACCTATTTCTTGTTTCTTTTGTCTTTTGTGTCTGACCTTAATTCCTCCTCTACACCCTCTCTTCCTTTCCTTTTTCCGCTTAGAGGTGCCGCTGTTACTACAACTTCTTGAGTTTGTGGGAATAGGGTCGGCTGTACAGGGGGAGTGGGATGGAATGGGGGAGGAAGGCCCAAAAAAGAAACATTCTCTATAAAGGTCAGTTCCGGAGGGGTAAGGCTCCTATGATTGGATTGTGATGTTAAATCAACAAAGTCAAGTGGAGTGTAAAACACAGGTTCCGAGCCAGCCGGATTAGATACAGGGGTCTGAGAACCTGGATGTACCGTAATGAGTGAGTCCTCTAGTAGGGTGTCATCATCAAATCTACCCGAGGGGAGACCGGGATGATTATTGTGACCCACCGGTAGGATGCAATAACTCCAAATTTTCTTCCTTTACTGTACTACCCATTGAACAGATACCAGTGGGGGGCCAAAGATATCAGAATCTTAAAAGGCGTGAGAATTATTGGATTTATAAATTGAAAACATTGGTACCCGAAGGTTTAAACGAATATATAGAAAATGTATGTCAATAGACATTTTGAGAAAGAATTTATATGAAACGCTACTTTTAAATTAACTTAGTTATTATTATTATTTTAGTTCTATATATATAACCATGTCTACTTTATTAGTGGTCCCATCATATGGGTTATTTATTATAACCGGTAAGGGTGTTTATAGCTTAATTTATACAATAACAGTGTCTATTTTAAGATGTATCTCTTTTTATCATGTGTGAAACTAGCTCCCAATAAGGGTGTTTACAGTTTAATTTATATAATAACAGTGTCATTACAAGCTAATATGCATCTCTTACTGCTTAGCCAGTTTCACTGGCGGAGTTTGGCGGCTGGGTTCGGACCTTGCGTTTTCTTTCGCCCGGGGGGACATGGTCATCCACCCGGACATTCCTCCAGTCCGTGTCTTCCCGGGCGACATGATCCCGTGGCCCTCTGCGGGCGGTCCGGGCCGGGCCGTAATACTCCTTCTTTAGTCTTCAGCTTGTTGTTATTTTGACAGTTCGGTCTCTCTCCAGAGTGACTGATTGGTCAATGTTTGCAGGCTCCTCCCCCATATGTGCACGTAGCTCCTGAGGGTAGGCCCCTCCTATTTTGTACAGCGCTATGGCGCTATGGGGATTCTCCTTCAGAAGATTCCCGTGACATACGCAATTAGCGTACGCAATTTGCGTATATAAATAGATCTATCGATCCAGGTCAGTGCTGGAGCCGCACTGAAGTTGAGCTCCTTTCAGCTTAAGAGTAATATATTTAAAGATTAATGAGATCATGTTTAAGACGATGTTGGTCTATTATGATTATTTTATCTTATAAATCTGTTACATTCACATGTCTTTTATGCCCCTCCCCTCCCTCCCCCTCCCCTTAGGAAACGGGCGGTTTTGGCGGGTGTTTTTTCTCCCTTTTAAATCACAACACTACCGGACTATACTTTATGCACTGTTCTGATGAAGGGAGATTATGTAACTCCTGAAACGCGTAAACTTTGTGCTTCTATAATAAATATAAATTTGTTTTCCACCACTTTGGTGTAGCCTTGGACATTTTCTGGGACAGCGCTGTTTACTAGTATCGAAGTTTTTTTTCCTTTTTATTTACTCCAATACGGGCCCCTGCTTGGGAGTATCCCGTTTACGATACACCTGGCTGCAGTCCTTAGCTTCCATTGCTACCTTCTCCGCACGGAATTCTGGATACCCCAGTGGGGTGATATGCACACAGCCCAAGGGGCTACTAGGTGAGTGCAATTGTTCACTCTTTGTTTGGTCTGAGTCTGCCACAGTAAGACACGAGGCGCCGGTGCCCTTGTTTTTTTCTGTTTTATTTTTTAGCGCCATGCAGCGTGACGTTCCACTGCAGAAACCGCTCCTGCCATAAGCTGGAGGTGAGGACAATCACTGAGACATGTAAGATGGTTGGAGGTGACTGTGCAGATGTCTATATGAAGCCCACCATTATGGGTTACTTGGCAAATTAGAGATTTGTTTGGTCCCTGGGCTTACCAATAAAAAAAACCCTGTTCAAAGAAAAAAAGCTGCCATAGAGCGGCTGACGCAACGTTCACACAGACAAACCCTGAAGCCAAAAGGGTGATGGATGATGGACGAAGCTGGCTATGCTGCGGTGTCCGGTCTCTTCCTGAGGTAACCGTACAAAGCGTACAAGGGAATGGGGAGATGCGTCCGCTCTCTTCCTGAGGTAACCGTACATAGTGTACAGGTGGATGGGGAGATGTTTCCGGTCTCTTCCTGAGGTAACCGTACATAGTATACAGGTGGATGGGGAGATGTTTCCGGTCTCTTCCTGAGGTAACCGTACATAGTGTACAGGGGGATGGGGAGATGTTTCCGGTCTCTTCCTGAGGTAACCGTACATAGTATACAGGTGGATGGGAGATGTTTCCGCTCTCTTCCTAAGGTAACCGTACATAGTATACAGGTGGAGGGGGAGATGTTTCCGGTCTCTTCCTGAGATAACCGTACATAGTATACATGGGGATGGGGAGATGTTTCCGGTCTCTTCCTGAGGTAACCGTACATAGTGTACAGGTGGAGGGGGAGATGTTTTCGGTCTCTTCCTGAGGTAACCGTACATAGTGTACAGGTGGAGGGGGAGATGTTTCCGGTCTCTTCCTGAGGTAACCGTACATAGTGTACAGGTGGATGGGGAGATGTTTCCGGTCTCTTCCTGAGGTAACTGTACATAGTATACAGGTGGATGGGGAGATGTTTCCGGTCTCTTCCTGAGGTAACCGTACATAGTATACAGGTGGAGGGGGAGATGTTTCCGGTCTCTTCCTGAGGTAACCGTACATAGTGTACAGGGGGATGGGGAGATGTTTCCGGTCTCTTCCTGAGGTAACCGTACATAGTATACAGGTGGAGGGGGAGATGTTTCCGGTCTCTTCCTGAGATAACCGTACATAGTATACATGGGGATGGGGAGATGTTTCCGGTCTCTTCCTGAGGTAACCGTACATAGTGTACAGGTGGAGGGGGAGATGTTTTCGGTCTCTTCCTGAGGTAACCGTACATAGTGTACAGGTGGAGGGGGAGATGTTTCCGGTCTCTTCCTGAGGTAACCGTACATAGTGTACAGGTGGATGGGGAGATGTTTCCGGTCTCTTCCTGAGGTAACCGTACATAGTGTACAGGTGGATGGGGAGATGTTTCCGGTCTCTTCCTGAGGTAACCGTACATAGTGTACAGGTGGATGGGGAGATGTTTCCGGTCTCTTCCTGAGGTAACCGTACATAGTGTACAGGTGGATGGGGAGATGTTTCCGGTCTCTTCCTGAGGTAACCGTACATAGTGTACAGGTGGATGGGGAGATGTTTCCGGTCTCTTCCTGAGGTAACCGTACCTAGTGTACAGGTGGAGGGGGAGATGTTTCCGGTCTCTTCCTGAGGTAACCGTACATAGTATACAGGTGGATGGGGAGATGTTTCCGGTCTCTTCCTGAGGTAACCGTACATAGTATACAGGTGGATGGGGAGATGTTTCCGGTCTCTTCCTGAGGTAACCGTACATAGTATACAGGTGGAGGGGGAGATGTGGATTTGTTTGTTTTTAAGTCTTTTCCAGAGACGAGCAGCGATAAGCTGTGAGACCAGCGGATGGAGAGGAGGTACAGGGTAAAGATGGCATCCGGAGAGTAAGTAACTGTGTTTGCCACCTGCCTTGTATCTTACTGTAAGTTATCTGACAAAACCAGCAGAAGGAAGCCATGTGTAATGTGGTGTAGTATCCTCACATTGGGCGGCCCAGGGGACAACAAATATAGCAGAGAGGGTTGTGTACGGCTGTATTATCTACACCTGCCATAACCTACTGTAAGTAACACCGTAAAGTGCCTGTCTACATAGTCTGTCATCTTCCTGCCTGTTTCAGGGACTGTAAGTGGACGTCATCTACCTGCCACAGGTGGCCTATATAGGTATGTCCTTACAGGTGGCCTATATAGGTGTGTCCTTACAGGAGGTATATATAGGTATGTCCTTACAGGTGGCCTATATAGGTATGTCCTTACAGGTGGCCTATATAGATATGTCCCTGTCTGTACTGATGTCTTCTTTACAGGTCAGCCAAAGCTATGGGAGACGACAAAGCCAATGTCTGAGGTGATACTAGTGGCCTTAAAAGAAGCGATATAACTGAGGCCAAGAGTCCAAGTGTCTGTAAAGAGGCCTGTCAGTCAAAAGATGGGTTTAAGGTTTAAGGATCCATACCAATGTTATTAACCATTACAAAAAGATCATATGGTATATGTATATATAAAAAAAAAAAAAAGTTTGACACCTTAGATCAGAATTTCCCAACTGGGGTGCCGCAGCACACTGGTGTGCCGTGAGAACCCGCCAGGGGTGCCGCGGGATCCCGGTGGGAAATGTGACTCTGTCCCTTTAATATCACGACAAGCTGCGGCCGCGCAGCTTCTAGGGATATGCCGATCGGTTTGATGTTCAATCAATCAGTCATTCAATCGAGCAGAATGTCGGAGCAGGACCTGTCAGCGTCCTGCTCTGACATTCACTCCCATAGGCCGCGGCACTTCATGCCAGCAGCCTATGGGACGCCGGGACGTGACCTCTCCGGCAGGTTCCGTCCCCGCGGCTCACAGGATGGAGCCTGAAGAGGAGGGAGAGCTGCTGCCTGCAGCCACACAGCGCTGATTAGGTGAGTATGATGGGGGTTTTTTTGTTTTTGTTTTTTTAAACTATTTTGTGCATAATGGTATACTGCAGGGGGCATTATTAATATATGGGGGCATACTGCAGGGGGCATTATTAATATATGGGAGCATACTGCAGGGGGCATTAATATATGGGGGCATACTGCAGGGGGCATTATTATTATATGGGGGCATACTGCAGGGGGCATTATTATTATATGGTGGCATACTGCAGGGGGCATTATTACTGTATGAGGGCAAAGCAGGGGGCACTTGTACTCTGACCTCATGGCCATAGTACTTCTCATTGTACCCCTTTATATTGCAGTATATGAGCCATATAATTATCAGCACCATATACTGTGGCGCTATACAGTACACATCACCACAGTATATGGTGCTGATAATTATGTGCTCATATACGTGGCACTGTATGTATGAGTTTACAGGGGACTGTGTATATGTGTGTGTGTATATATATATATATATATATATATATATATATAATATATATGGGAATACATGGGACTGTATGTATGAGGTTACATGGGATTGTATATATGAGGGGGTTATCCTCTTTTTTTTTTTTTTTTTTTTTCACTTTTTTTAAATAAATAATTTATTGAAAGGACCTCTGCCCGGCATATTTCACTCTTGAGGGCTTAAAAAGTATCTCTTGTGGTGATAAGAAGCTGATTTAAAACCCTCAAGAGTGAACTCCGTGAACTATATGTATAATATGTACTGTTTTAGTGTCATTTTGTGCCATTTTGGTTGGTGGTGTGCCCCGGGATTTTTTAAGTAAAAAAAGTGTGCCGCGGCTCAAAAAAGGTTGAAAATCAATGCATTAGATGATGTATAGTATATACTTTGCTTTTATTTCTATGGTGGTTATTTTATGTGTAATATGTGATGATCTCGGGTGAAACAAGAGACAATTCAGTAGGATCCAAATATTATATCGGTAATAAACGCCCAGTTACTTCATATTATTGGTGTATGTATTATAGTATATGATTATTTACAGGAAGAGATGTGACCATGCGACCAGTCATTAGTCCTGTGTGATCTAATCATAAAGACGTTTTCTAGGTACAAAATGAAGTAAAAAGACTTAAAAGAAGTGGACAATTCAGAGAATCCTATACTGACGAGTGTGAATTCACTATCTGGTTATTATAAGTGAATCTAGCGGTTACATAGTAGGTCACATTGTGGAGATTTTATTGCATTTATCTGTTATGCTGTTTTTGGTTTATGTATCAATCAACTTTTTATTTTTGCTTTTGCCATGAGATAAGATTTGCTCACATCTAAACTTTTCCTTTTCAGAAACTTTTTAAAGTTAGTTGTTGTGACTTTCCAAACCCCACATGATGCCGAAGTGGTAGAGTCCTTGTGATAGAGTCACGTCTGTTATATACAGTGATAAGACAATAAGGTTTGGTTATTTGGATAAAATCCGGAGAGGTATTTGTCATATACAGATATTGGTTTGGGTATTGATAATAAGCTTTTATTTGTTTTGTTGTAGCTAAGCTGTATATTGATGTATACTGTACAGACACACCCTGACATTGCAGATCTACCTATCACATCTGCAGAAAGTTTGTTCCGCCATCTATAACTTTCAATAAAACATATAGTACTATTTTTGTCTATACTATGGTGATGCCCATAAACTAATGGAAGTCCTTCAGGGTCTCTTCGAGGTGGTCTTATCCATAATAAAGTGTTTATGTGTATTCTCTCTCTCATATAAAACCTCAACGAACAAAAAGAAGGTCTACCATCATATAGGTAACTAACGTAATTATGTTTTCTTTCTCTTATCGGTTCTCTTGAATCTGTGCCGCCTGGACATTTCTGGAGGTTGGATGCTGGACAAGTACTTGGAGGATGGGACCACCCCTGGAGAAGATGTGGCCCCTCAAGCAACACTCATCGGCTTGGGAGAGCATCTGAGGAACCATCTGGTTAATCACGAACTCCAGTGATCCCTGTCCAGGCTTCACGGATGTCAAATGGGGGAATGATAAGGCCAGGTATTGGGATTTTACCTACTTGCACCGTACCTACATGACTACACCTATATATACTGCCCTATAAAGATACTGGAGATGATCAGAGGGTGACAGAGAGATGTTCTGGATGAAGAAGAGGAATGCTGACAGCACGTCAATGAGAAGAGCTCCTGGAAAGTTATCATTTATAGTCACAATACCCAAGGAACGAAGGGGAGACCCTTATCTATAAACAATTTTTGAATAATAAAACATTGTGTTACCCTGACTGCGCAGTACAGGAAGCTGATGACCATATATGGACTGGCCTACCAGAGTGTGACATGTATGTGTCTTGTGACTAGGAACCCCGCCTGTATTGGCTGTTACATATTTCATATGAATGAGTAGTACCGCCCCATATTCTGTCTATAAAATGTGATTACCATAATAAAACTTGGGCCATTATCCAGGCTTATAATCCTGATACAATGTCTTATCTGTGTCCGTGATTTATAAGTAACGAGTTGGTAATACTGCAGGTTACAGCTCTAGATATATTTAAAAACCATCCTGGGTTGTTGACTTTTCTCCATAGAGACGGGTCAAAATCTAAATTTAGACTTATCAGTGACCCCTCTCTATATATCACTATGTGTGACCCCCTGTATATCACTATCACTCCCCGGGGTGTGAGCGGCCAGTTATGGAGGAGCCGGAGTGTGATAATAACCCCCCGGGGTGTGAGCGGCCAGTTATGGAGGAGCCGGAGTGTGATAATAACTCCCCGGGGTGTGACCGGCCAGTTATGGGGGAGCCGGAGTGTGATAATAACTCCCAGAGGTGTGACCGGCCAGTTATAGAGGAGCCGGAGTGTGATAATAACCCCCCGGGGTGTGAGCGGCCAGTTATAGAGGAGCCGGAGTGTGATAATAACCCCCCGGGGTGTGAGCGGCCAGTTATAGAGGAGCCGGAGTGTGATAATAACTCCCCGGGGTGTGAGCGGCCAGTTATGGAGGAGCCGGAGTGTGATAATAACCCCCCGGGGTGTGACCGGCCAGTTATAGAGGAGCCGGAGTGTGATAATAACTCCCCGGGGTGTAAGCGGCCAGTTATAGAGGAGCCGGAGTGTGATAATAACTCCCCGGGGTGTGACCGCCCAGTTATAGAGGAGCCGGAGTGTGATAATAACTCCCCGGGGTGTGACCGGCCAGTTATAGAGGAGCTGGAGTGTGATAATAACTCCCCGTGGTGTAAGCGGCCAGTTATGGAGGAGCCGGAGTGTGATAATAACCCCCGGGGTGTGAGCGGCCAGTTATGGAGGAGCCGGAGTGTGATAATAACCCCCGGGGTGTGAGCGGCCAGTTATAGAGGGGCCGGAGTGTGATAATAACCCCCCGGGGTGTGAGCGGCCAGTCATGGAGGAGCCGGAGTGTGATAATTACCCCCCGGGGTGTGACCGTCCAGTTATGGAGGAGCCGGAGTGTGATAATAACTCCCCGGGGTGTGAGCGGCCAGTTATGGAGGAGCCGGAGTGTGATAATAACCCCCCGGGGTGTGAGCGGCCAGTTATGGAGGAGCCGGAGTGTGATAATAACCCCCCGGGGTGTGAGCGGCCAGTTATGGAGGAGCCGGAGTGTGATAATAACTCCCTGGGGTGTGACCGGCCAGTTATGGAGGAGCCGGAGTGTGATAATAACTCCCCGGGGTGTGAGCGGCCAGTTATGGAGGAGCCGGAGTGTGATAATAACTCCCTGGGGTGTGACCGGCCAGTTATGGAGGAGCCGGAGTGTGATAATAACTCCCCGGGGTGTGACCGGCCAGTTATGGAGGAGCCGGAGTGTGATAATAACTCCCCGGGGTGTGAGCGGCCAGTAATGGAGGAGCCGCAGTGTGATAATAACCCCCCGGGGTGTGAGCGGCCAGTTATGGAGGAGCCGCAGTGTGATAATAACCCCCCGGGGTGTGAGCGGCCAGTAATGGAGGAGCCGGAGTGTGATAATAACCCCCCGGGGTGTGAGCGGACAGTTATGGAGGAGCCGGAGTGTGATAATAACTCCCCGGGGTGTGAGCGGCCAGTTATGGAGGAGCCGGAGTGTGATAATAACCCCCCGGGGTGTGAGCGGCCAGTTATGGAGGAGCCGGAGTGTGATAATAACTCCCCGGGGTGTGAGCGGCCAGTAATGGAGGAGCCGCAGTGTGATAATAACCCCCCGGGGTGTGAGCGGCCAGTTATGGAGGAGCCGCAGTGTGATAATAACCCCCCGGGGTGTGAGCGGCCAGTAATGGAGGAGCCGGAGTGTGATAATAACCCCCCGGTGTGTGACCGGCCAGTTATGGAGGAGCCGGAGTGTGATAATAACTCCCCGGTGTGTGACCGGCCAGTTATGGAGGAGCCGGAGTGTGATAATAACCCCCCGGGGTGTGAGCGGCCAGTTATGGAGGAGCCGGAGTGTGATAATAACCCCCCGGGGTGTGAGCGGCCAGTAATGGAGGAGCCGGAGTGTGATAATAACCCCCCGGGGTGTGAGCGGCCAGTAATGGAGGAGCCGGAGTGTGATAATAACCCCTCGGGGTGTGAGCGGCCAGTTATGGAGGAGCCGGAGTGTGATAATAACTCCCCGGGGTGTGACCGGCCAGTTATGGAGGAGCCGGAGTGTGATAATAACCCCCCGGGGTGTGAGCGGCCAGTTATGGAGGAGCCGGAGTGTGATAATAACTCCCCGGGGTGTGAGCGGCCAGTTATGGAGGAGCCGGAGTGTGATAATAACCCCCCGGGGTGTGAGCGGCCAGTTATGGAGGAGCCGGAGTGTGATAATAACTCCCCGGGGTGTGACCGGCCAGTTATGGGGGAGCCGGAGTGTGATAATAACTCCCCGGGGTGTGACCGGCCAGTTATAGAGGAGCTGGAGTGTGATAATAACTCCCCGTGGTGTAAGCGGCCAGTTATGGAGGAGCCGGAGTGTGATAATAACCCCCGGGGTGTGAGCGGCCAGTTAAGGAGGAGCCGGAGTGTGATAATAACCCCCGGGGTGTGAGCGGCCAGTTATAGAGGGGCCGGAGTGTGATAATAACCCCCCGGGGTGTGAGCGGCCAGTCATGGAGGAGCCGGAGTGTGATAATTACCCCCCGGGGTGTGACCGTCCAGTTATGGAGGAGCCGGAGTGTGATAATAACTCCCCGGGGTGTGAGCGGCCAGTTATGGAGGAGCCGGAGTGTGATAATAACTCCCCGGGGTGTGAGCGGCCAGTAATGGAGGAGCCGCAGTGTGATAATAACCCCCCGGGGTGTGAGCGGCCAGTTATGGAGGAGCCGCAGTGTGATAATAACCCCCCGGGGTGTGAGCGGCCAGTAATGGAGGAGCCGGAGTGTGATAATAACCCCCCGGGGTGTGACCGGCCAGTTATGGAGGAGCCGGAGTGTGATAATAACTCCCCGGGGTGTGAGCGGCCAGTTATGGAGGAGCCGGAGTGTGATAATAACCCCTCGGGGTGTGAGCGGCCAATTATGGAGGAGCCGGAGTGTGATAATAACTCCCCGGGGTGTGACCGGCCAGTTATGGAGGAGCCGGAGTGTGATAATAACCCCCCGGGGTGTGAGCGGCCAGTTATGGAGGAGCCGCAGTGTGATAATAACTCCCCGGGGTGTGAGCGGCCAGTTATGGAGGAGCTGGAGTGTGATAATAACCCCCCGGGTGTTACCGGCCAGTTATGGAGGAGGAGGAGTGTGATAATAACCCCCCGGGGTGTGAGCGGCCAGTTATGGAGGAGCCGGAGTGTGATAATAACCCCCGGGGTGTGAGCGGCCAGTTATGGAGGAGGAGGAGTGTGATAATAACTCCCCGGGGTGTGAGCGGCCAGTTATGGAGGAGCCGGAGTGTGATAATAACCCCCCGGGGTGTGAGCGGCCAGTTATGGAGGAGCCGGAGTGTGATAATAACCCCCTGGGGTGTGAGCGGCCAGTTATGGAGGAGCCGGAGTGTGATAATAACCCCCCGGGTGTTACCGGCCAGTTATGGAGGAGCCGGAGTGTGATAATAACTCCCCGGGGTGTATGCGGCCAGTTATGGAGGAGCCGGAGTGTGATAATAACTCCCCGGGGTGTGACCGGCCAGTTATGGAGGAGCTGAAGTGTGATGATAACCCCCCGGGGTGTGAGCGGCCAGTTATGGAGGAGCTGGAGTGTGATAATAACCCCCGGGGTGTAAGCGGCCAGTTATGGAGGAGCTGAAGTGTGATAATAACCCCCCGGGGTGTGACCGGCCAGTTATGGAGGAGCCGGAGTGTGATAATAACCCCCCGGGGTGTGAGCGGCCAGTTATGGAGGAGCCGGAGTGTGATAATAACTCCCTGGGGTGTGAGCGGCCAGTTATGGAGGAGCCGGAGTGTGATAATAACTCCCCGGGGTGTGAGCGGCCAGTTATGGAGGAGCCGGAGTGTGATAATAACCCCCCGGGGTGTGAGCGGCCAGTTATGGAGGAGCCGGAGTGTGATAATAACCCCCCGGGGTGTGAGCGGCCAGTTATGGAGGAGCCGGAGTGTGATAATAACTCCCCGGGGTGTGATCGGACAGTTATGGAGGAGCCGGAGTATGATAATAACTCCCCGTGGTGTGAGCGGCCAGTTATGGAGGAGCCGGAGTGTGATAATAACTCCCCGGGGTGTGACCGGCCAGTTATGGAGGAGCCGGAGTGTGATAATAACCCCCCGGGGTGTGAGCGGCCAGTTATGGAGGAGCTGGAGTGTGATAATAACCCCCCGGGGTGTGAGCGGCCAGTTATGGAGGAGCTGGAGTGTGATAATAACTCCCCGGGGTGTGAGCGGCCAGTTATGGAGGAGCTGGAGTGTGATAATAACCCCCCGGGGTGTGAGCGGCCAGTTATGGAGGAGCCGGAGTGTGATAATAACCCCCCGGGGTGTGAGCGGCCAGTTATGGAGGAGCCGGAGTGTGATAATAACCCCCCGGGGTGTGAGCGGCCAGTTATGGAGGAGCTGGAGTGTGATAATAACTCCCCGGGGTGTGAGCGGACAGTTATGGAGGAGCCGGAGTGTGATAATAACTCCCCGAGGTGTGACAAGCTCCTCCATAACTGGCTGCTCACACCCCGGGGGGTTATTATCACACTCCAGCTCCTCCATAATTTGCCGGAGTATGATAATAAGTCCCCGGGTGTGAGCGGCTAGTTATGCGGGAGCCGGAGTGTGATAATAACCCCCCGGGGTGTGACCGGCCAGTTATGGAGGAGCCGGAGTGTGATAATAACCCCCCGGGGTGTGAGCGGCTAGTTATGGGGGAGCCGGAGTGTGATAATAACTCCCCGGGGTGTGACCGGCCAGTTATGGAGGAGCCGGAGTGTGATAATAACCCCCCGGGGTGTGAGCGGCCAGTTATGGAGGAGCCGGAGTGTGATAATAACTCCCCGGGGTGTGACCGGCCAGTTATGGAGGAGCCGGAGTGTGATAATAACCCCCCGGGGTGTGAGCGGCCAGTTATGGAGGAGCCGCAGTGTGATAATAACTCCCCGGGGTGTGAGCGGCCAGTTATGGAGGAGCCGGAGTGTGATGATAACCCCCCGGGGTGTGAGCGGCCAGTTATGGAGGAGCTGGAGTGTGATAATAACCCCCGGGGTGTGAGCGGCCAGTTATGGAGGAGCTGGAGTGTGATAATAACCCCCCGGGGTGTGAGTGGCCAGTTATGGAGGAGCCGGAGTGTGATAATAACCCCCCGGGGTGTGAGCGGCCAGTTATGGAGGAGCCGGAGTGTGATAATAACCCCCCGGGGTGTGAGCGGCCAGTTATGGAGGAGCCGGAGTGTGATAATAACTCCCCGGGGTGTGAGCGGACAGTTATGGAGGAGCCGGAGTATGATAATAACCCCCCGGGGTGTGAGCGGCCAGTTATGGAGGAGCTGGAGTGTGATAATAACTCCCCGGGGTGTGAGCGGACAGTTATGGAGGAGCCGGAGTGTGATAATAACTCCCCGAGGTGTGACAAGCTCCTCCATAACTGGCTGCTCACACCCCGGGGGGTTATTATCACACTCCAGCTCCTCCATAATTTGCCGGAGTGTGATAATAACCCACTGGGGTTTGAGTGGCCAGTTATGGGGGAGCTGGAGTGTGATAATAACTCCCCGGGGTGTGACCGGCCAGTTATGGAGGAGCCGGAGTGTGATAATAACTCCCTGGGGTGTGAGCGGCCAGTTATGGAGGAGCCGGAGTGTGATAATAACCCCCCGGGGTGTGACCGGCCAGTTATGGAGGAGCCGGAGTGTGATAATAACTCCCCGGGGTGTGAGCGGCCAGTTATGGAGGAGCCGGAGTGTGATAATAACCCCCCGGGGTGTGAGTGGCCAGTTATGGAGGAGCCGGAGTGTGATAATAACTCCCCGGGGTGTGAGCGGCCAGTTATGGAGGAGCCGGAGTGTGATAATAACCCCCCGGGGTGTGACCGGCCAGTTATGGAGGAGCCGGAGCGTGATAATAACCCCCCGGGGTGTGAGCGTCCAGTTATGGAGGAGCCGGAGTGTGATAATAACCCCCGGGGTGTGAGCGTCCAGTTATGGAGGAGTCGGAGTGTGATAACTCCCCGGGGTGTGATCGGCCAGTTATGGAGGAGCCGGAGTGTGATAATAGCTCCCTGGGGTGTGAGCGGCCAGTTATAGAGGAGCCGGAGTGTGATAATAACCCCTCGGGTGTGAGCGGCCAGTTATGGAGGAGCTGGAGTGTGATAATAACTCCCCGGGGTGTGAGCGGCCGGTTATGGAGGAGCCGGAGTGTGATAATAATCCCCCGGGGTGTGACCGGCCAGTTATGGAGGAGCCGGAGTGTAATAATAATCCCCCGGGGTATGACCGGCCAGTTATGGAGGAGCCGGAGTGTAATAATAATCCCCCGGGGTGTGACCGGCCAGTTATGGAGGAGCGGGAGTGTGATAATAATCCCCCGGGGTGTGAGCGGCCAGTTATGGAGGAGCCAGAGTGTGATAATAACCCCCCGGGGTGTGAGCGGCCAGTTATGGAGGAGCCTGAGTGTGATAATAACCCCCCGGGGTGTGAGCGGCCAGTTATGGAGGAGCCGGACTGTGATGATAACCCCCTGGGGTGTGACCGTCCAGTTATGGAGGAGCCGGAGTGTGATAATAACTCCCCGGGGTGTGAGCGGCCAGTTATGGAGGAGCCGGAGTGTGATAATAACTCCCCGGGGTGTGAGCGGCCAGTTATGGAGGAGCCGGAGTGTGATAATAACCCCCCGGGGTGTGACCGGCCAGTTATGGAGGAGCCGGAGTGTGATAATAACCCCCCGGGGTGTGAGCGTCCAGTTATGGAGGAGTCGGGGTGTGATAATAACCCCCCGGGGTGTGAGCGGCCAGTTATGGGGGAGCCGGAGTGTGATAATAACTCCCCGGGGTGTGACCGGCCAGTTATGGAGGAGCCGGAGTGTGATAATAACTCCCTGGGGTGTGAGCGGCCAGTTATGGAGGAGCCGGAGTGTGATAATAACCCCCCGGGTGTGAGCGGACAGTTATAGAGGAGCTGGAGTGTGATAATAACTCCCCAGGGTGTGAGCGGCCAGTTATGGAGGAGCCGGAGTGTGATAATAACCCCCCGGGGTGTGAGCGGCCAGTTATGGAGGAGCCGGAGTGTGATAATAACTCCCCGGGGTGTGAGCGGCCAGTTATGGAGGAGCCGGAGTGTGATAATAACTCCCCGGGGTGTGACCGGCCAGTTATGGAGGAGCCGGAGTGTGATAATAACCCCCCGGGGTGTGAGCGGCCAGTTATGGAGGAGCCGGAGTGTGATAATAACTCCCCGGGGTGTGAGCGGCCAGTTATGGAGGAGCCGGAGTGTGATAATAACCCCCCGGGGTGTGACCGGCCAGTTATGGAGGAGCCGGAGTGTAATAATAATCCCCCGGGGTGTGAGCGGCCAGTTATGGAGGAGCCGGAGTGTGATAATAATACCCCGGGGTGTGACCGGCCAGTTATGGAGGAGCCGGAGTGTAATAATAATCCCCCGGGGTGTGACCGGCCAGTTATGGAGGAGCCGGAGTGTGATAATAATCCCCCGGGGTGTGAGCGGCCAGTTATGGAGGAGTCGGAGTGTGATAACTCCCCGGTGTGTGACAAGCTCCTTCATAACTGGCTGCTCACACCCCGGGGGATTATTATCACACTCCGGCTCCTCCATAACTGGCCGCTCACACCCCGGGGAGTTATTATCACACTTAAGCTCCTCCATAACTTGCCGGAGTGTGATAATAACCCCCCGGGGTGTGAGCGGCCAGTTATGGAGGAGCCGGACTGTGATAATAAACCCCCGGGGTGTGAGCGGCCAGTTATGGAGGAGCCGGAGTGTGATAATAAACCCCCGGGGTGTGAGCGGCCAGTTATGGAGGAGCCGGCGTGTGATAATAACTTCCCGGGGTGTGAGCGGCCAGTTATGGAGGAGGAGGAGTGTGATAATAACCCCCCGGGGTGTGAGCGGCCAGTTATGGAGGAGCCGGAGTGTGATGATAACCCCCTGGGGTGTGACCGTCCAGTTATGGAGGAGCCGGAGTGTGATAACTCCCCGGGGTGTGACCGTCCAGTTATGGAGGAGCCGGAGTGTGATAATAACCCCCCGGGGTGTGAGCGGCCAGTTATGGAGGAGCCGGAGTGTGATAATAACCCCCTGGGGTGTGAGCGGCCAGTTATGGAGGAGCCGGAGTGTGATAATAACCCCCGGGGTGTGAGCGGCCAGTTATGGAGGAGGAGGAGTGTGATAATAACCCCCCGGGGTGTGACCGGCCAGTTATGGAGGAGCCGGAGTGTGATAATAACCCCCGGGGTGTGAGCGGCCAGTTATGGAGGAGCCGGAGTGTGATAATAACCCCCGGGGTGTGAGCGGCCAGTTATAGAGGAGCCGGAGTGTGATAATAACCCCCCGGGGTGTGAGCGGCCAGTTATGGAGGAGCCGGAGTGTGATAATAACCCCCCGGGGTGTGAGCGTCCAGTTATGGAGGAGTCGGAGTGTGATAACTCCCCGGGGTGTGACCGGACAGTTATGGAGGAGCCGGAGTGTGATAATAACCCCCCGGGGTGTGAGCGTCCAGTTATGGAGGAGTCGGAGTGTGATAACTCCCCGGGGTGTGACCGGACAGTTATGGAGGAGCCGGAGTGTGATAATAACCCCCCGGGGTGTGAGCGGCCAGTTATGGAGGAGCCGGAGTGTGATAATAACCCCCTGGGGTGTGAGCGGCCAGTTATGGAGGAGCCGGAGTGTGATAATAACTCCCCGGGGTGTGACAAGCTCCTCCATAACTGGCTGCTCACACCCCGGGGAGTTATTATCACACTCCAGCTCCTCCATAACTGGCCGCTCACACCCCGGGGAGTTATTATCACACTTAAGCTCAGGGGCGGGCTGGGCCGGGGGGCAGGGGGGCATATGCCCCCCGGGCCGGTCTTCCCCCAGTTGTCAGGGCCGCCTGGCTGCTGACAGCTGGCTGGAGTCCTCAGTGCCTCCCCTGCTTACAGCCCCGGCCCTCTTCTGTCATATTTACCTGTGGCTGTGCTGTGGATCCGGTCTGTGCTGGAAGCGGCCGCTGAAGCCCCGCCCCCATGACGGTAAGCCCCGCCCCCTTCATGGCCATTATGCTTTCTATAAGCCTATGAGGCTTAGGCCCCGTTCCCACTGAGCAAAGCTAGCGGAATTCCGCGACGGAATTGTCCGCCGCGGAATGCCGTTAGCCTCCCGCTCATAATGGGACTCTATGGGAGGCGCGCGCTGCTGCTCTATACGCGCTGAAGAATGAACATGTTCATTCTTCAGCGCGGACAGGGCAGGAGCGCGCGCCTCCCATAGACTCCCATTATGAGCGGGAGGCTAACGGCATTCCGCGGCGGACAATTCCGTCGCGGAATTCCGCTAGCTTTGCTCAGTGGGAACGGGGCCTTATGGTAAAAAGCAAACTGCTGTACGCAGTATCTTCCTCCGGCCACCAGAGTGCGCTCTCTCCTCCCTGCTGGTTCTCCGGTGTCTGGGCTAGAAGAGCCTGAAGACAGAGAAGATGGTGTCTGCAGGAAGCCAGGTACCTACACAGCAGGCCATAGGGCAGGGGGAGGGAACCAAGGCTCTCCAGATGTTGCAGAACTACTACTACCATCATACCTGGGCAGCCATAGGCTGTCCATGCATGATGGGAGTTGTAGTTTTGCAACAGCTGAAGAGCCAAGGTTCCCTATCCCTGACATAGAGGATACATATACACAGGAGACCTACACAGGAGGATACATATATACAGGAGACCTACACAGGAGGATACATATATACAGGAGACCTACACAGGAGGATACATATATACAGGAGACCTACACAGGAGGATACATATATACAGGAGGAGACATACAGAGGAGTATATAGAGGATACATATATACAGGAGGAGACATACAGAGGAGTATATAGAGGATACATATATACAGGAGGAGACATATATACAGGGGTACATGGAGGATACATATATACAGGGGTACATGGAGGATACATATATACAAGAGGAGACATACAGAGGAATTAGGGCTGGGTGAGTAAACAAATTAATTCGCCCAGAAGGTTAGAATCGATTAGATTTTTGTAAAAATCTTAAATTAAATTTTCACAAAAAATCATTGCAGGCGGAGCAGCATGGATTGTTGGGTTGGCGGCCGGGCAAGAGGTGCAGGTCAAGCGGGCGGCGCGGAGGTGAGGTGCATGGCGGGCTTATGGCGGTGCGTGGAGTGTTGGGCTGGAGGTGAGGTGCAGGGCGGTCGGGCAGTCCGCCTAATAGAGCTGCGACTGACCTGCCTGAGCTATAAATATCACGTCCTGCTCCCCTCCCGGCCACACGTGCAGGTCCCCGGTCTCTGGAGCAGGCCGCAGGGACTGTAGTGGTGGTATCACCACTACAGTCCCTGCGGCCTCCTTCAAAGACTGGGGACCTGCATGTGTGGCGGGGAGGGGAACTTGTGTGCCAGGGTGAGAGGAAGAGGAGGAGGGCTATGTGCACTCCTGCCCCAATCACCCCCAGCTGCCCCAGTCCCCCTAGAGTCACCCCCAGTCTGCCTCAGTGCCCCTCAATCACCCCCAGTCTGCCCCAGTCCCCCCCAATCACCCCCAGTCTGCCCCAGTCCCCCTCAGTCACCCCCAGTCTTTCCCATTTCCCCTCCGTCATCCCCAGTCTGCCCCAGTCCCCCTTCAGTCAACTCCAACTGTCCCCAGTCCCCCTTCAGTCAACCCCAGTTTGCCCCATACACCCCCAGCTCTCCCAGTCACCCCCAGCTCCCCCAGTTTGCCCCGTACACCCCCAGCTCTCCCAGTCACCCCCAGCTCCCGCAGTTTGCCCCGTACACCCCCAGCTCTCCCAGTCACCCCCAGCTCCCCCAGTTTGCCCCGTACACCCCCAGCTCTCCCAGTCACCCCCAGCTCCCCCAGTTTGCCCCATACACCCCCAGTCACCCCCAGCTCCCCCAGTTTGCCCCGTACACCCCCAGCTCTCCCAGTCACCCCCAGCTGCCCCAGTTTCCCCCAGTGACCCCTCAGCTATACCCGTATTACTACTACACCCCTCATCTTTACCTGTACTACTACAGCCCACATCTGTACCTATACTACTAATCCCCCTCATCTGTACTACTAATACACCCCTCATTTATACCTGTACTACCATACCCCTCATCTTTACCTGTACTACTACTACTAATGCCCCTCATCTGTATTACTAATACCCCCCATATCTATACCTGTACTACCTCACCCCTCATCTTTACCTGTACTACTACACCCCTTATTCACTATACCTCCACTACTACACCCTACCTAGATGGAGGCACCAGTGGTATGGTGGTATAAGTAACTATGTGGTGAAGGAGTGGTGATAATATTTGTTACTTATATAATGGTAATAGATGATGTGGCTATGGGGTCATAGAGCGCAGTTATGGGCGTGGCTATGTCCCTCTTTCCCCCCAGCAAAAGTTGGGGGGTATGCATATATACAGGAGTACATAGAGAAGACATATATACAGAAGTATATAGATGATACATACAGTATATACAGTAGTACATAGAGGAGACATATATACAGAAGTATATAGATGATACATATATACAGGAGTACATAGAGGATACATCATATATCCTCTATGCACTCCTGTATATATGCATCTTCTATGTACTGCTGTATATATGTCTCCTCTGTACTGCTGTATATATGTCTCCTCTATGTACTGCTGTATATATGTCTCCTCTATGTACTCCTGTATATATGCATCCTCTATGTACTGCTGTGTAGGTCTCCTCCTGTGTGTGTATATATATATATAGTTACACTGATCCAAATTTTCCTGCATTGCATATTCCCTCGTGAATATATAATATATATATATATATATATATATATATATATATATATATATATATATACGCACACACAGGAGGAGACCTACACAGCAGTACATAGAGGATACATATATACAGCAGTACATAGAGGATACATATATACAGGAGTAGACATACACAGCAGTACATAGAGGATACATATATACAGGAGTAGACATACACAGCAGTACATAGAGGGGACATATATACAGGAGGAGACATATGCAGGAGTACATAGAGGATACATATATACAGGAGTACATAGAGGATACATATAAGTATGTGTGTTTGTTGTTTTGTTTATTATTATTTTTACTAATGGGGGGTGCACACACGAGGGGGGTGTTCTAAAAAGAGGAATGCCTATAGGGACCACAGCAGTGATGTAAACTATTGTAAAAAAAAAATACAGAAACCCCAGCTTTCCCAGCATCTTGTATTTGTAGTCAGTATAATGGAGGTCACCCAGCTTTTCCACCATCTTATACTCAGTATGATGGAGGTCACCCAGCTTTCCCAGCATCTTATAGTCAGTAGGATGGAGGTCACCCAGCTTTCTCACCATCTTATACTCAGTATGATGGAGATCACCCAGCTTTTCCACCATCTTATACTGCGTATGATGGAGGTCACCCAGCTTTCCCAGCATCTTATAGTCAGTAGGATGGAGGTCACCCAGCTTTCTCACCATCCTATACTCAGTATGATGGAGGTCACCCAGCTTTCCCAGCATCTTATAGTCAGTAGGATGGAGGTCACCCAGCTTTCCAGCATCTTATACTCAGTATGATGGAGATCACCCAGCTTTCCCAGCATCTTATACTCAGTTTGATGAAGGTCAACCAGCTTTCCAGCATCATATACTCAGTACGATAGAGGTCACCCAGCATTCCTATCATCTGTCTATGGGTACGTTCCGTGTCATCGCTGAGCCGCCCCATAGACTTATACAGGAAAGTGACTTCTGATCCCTTCACAGGGCACAGTAGGATATTTGGTCACAAATGATGAAGATGTTATAGGTAAGGGCCAGAGTGGTCCTTAAAGGATGGGCCGCCAGCCTGCTACTTATGGGCCAGTGCTGTGTGCTTGCCCCCCGGGCTAAAATTTGCCAGCCAGCCCCTGCTTAAGCTCCTCCATAACTTGCCGGAGTGTGATAATAACCCCCCGGGGTGTGAGCGGCCAGTTATGGAGGAGCCGGACTGTGATAATAAACCCCCGGGGTGTGAGCGGCCAGTTATGGAGGAGCCGGAGTGTGATAATAACTCCCCGGGGTGTGAGCGGCTAGTTATGGAGGAGCTGGAGTGTAATAATAACTCCCGGGGTGTGAGCGGCCAGTTATGGAGGAGCCGGAGTGTGATAATAACCCCCCGGGTGTGAGCGGCCAGTTATGGAGGAGCCGGAGTGTGATAATAACCCCCGGGGTGTGAGCGGCCAGTTATGGAGGAGCCGGAGTGTGATAATAACTCCCTGGTGTGTGAGCGGCCAGGTATGGAGAAGCCGGAGTGTGATAATAACCCCCCGGGTGTGAGCGGCCAGTTATGGAGGAGCCGGAGTGTGATAATAACCCCCCGGGGTGTGAGCGGCCAGTTATGGAGGAGGAGGAGTGTGATAATAACTCCCCGGGGTGTGAGCGGCCAGTTATGGAGGAGCCGGAGTGTGATAATAACTCCCCGGGGTGTGAGCGGCCAGTTATGGAGGAGCCGGAGTGTGATAATAACCCCCCGGGGTGTGAGCGGCCAGTTATGGAGGAGGAGGAGTGTGATAATAACTCCCCGGGGTGTGAGCGGCCAGTTATGGGGGAGCCGGAGTGTGATAATAACCCCCGGGGTGTGAGGGGCCAGTTATGGAGAAGGAGTGTGATAATAACCCCCGGGGTGTGAGCGGCCAGTTATGGAGGAGCCGGAGTGTGATAATAACCCCCCGGGGTGTGAGCGGCCAGTTATGGAGGAGCCGGAGTGTGATAATAACTCCCCGGGGTGTGAGCGGCCAGTTATGGAGGAGCCGGAGTGTGATAATAACCCCCCGGGGTGTGAGCGGCCAGTTATGGAGAAGCTGGAGTGTGATAATAACTCCCCGGGGTGTGAGCGGCCGGTTATGGAGGAGCCGGAGTGTGATAATAACCCCCCGGGGTGTGAGCGGCCAGTTATGGAGGAGCCGGAGTGTGATAATAACTCCCTGGGGTGTGAGCGGCCAGTTATGGAGGAGCCGGAGTGTGATAATAACTCCCTGGGGTGTGAGCGGCCAGTTATGGAGGAGCCGGAGTGTGATAATAACTTCCCGGGGTGTGAGCGGCCAGTCATGGAGGAGCCGGAGTGTGATAATAACTCCCTGGGGTGTGAGCGGCCAGTTATGGAGGAGCCGGAGTGTGATAATAACTTCCCGGGGTGTGAGCGGCCAGTCATGGAGGAGCCGGAGTATGATAATAACCCCCCGGGGTGTGAGCGTCCAGTTATGGAGGAGCCGGAGTGTGATAATAACTCCCCGGGGTGTAAGCGGCCAGTTATGGAGGAGCCAGAGTCGAAGCGCAGATGATGATAATGATGAGTATCACACATTAAGGCTATGTTCACACTACGTAAAACTACGGCCGTTGTTGCCATTCATAGTATGCAGGGGGAAGCTCTGATGCGCCTGATCAGAGGTCTGCGGCCGGAAAGATCCGGGCAGAAACCGGCCGTTCCGTGACTGGGCGGGGTCACAGAACGGCCAATCTCTTCCGTAGTGTGAACATAGCCTAAACGTGGGACAGACAGACAGCAGTGGTAACCACTGAGCGCAGATGATGATAATGAGTATCACACATTATACAGAGGACGGAGGTAACAATGGTGGTAACCACTGAGCGCTGATGATGAGTATCACACATGACATATCGTACTGTCCTGTAAAGATTTTTTACTCACCTTTTTGTAGTTTATTAGAATTTTCATCAATCCAAAAAAAGAGGTTGGCAAACTGACAGTCACAGATCCAGGGGTTCCCCTCTAGGCGCAGCGCCCGCAGTGATGGCAGCGACTCCAGGACGCTAACACTTAAACTTTGCAAGTTGTTATCATTTAATTCCAAGACTTGAAGAGACTCCAGGTTTTCGAAAGCGTCTTCATGAACCTCCGAGAGGTTATTGTTTCCAAGATTCAACTTTATCAGTTTTTCCGCTGCCTTAAAAATCCCGGCATCCAGCTGCGTAAGGTTATTGTAGCTAAGGTCCAGGAAGACCAGCCTGGTGGAGCTGCTGAAGGTGCCCTCCTCCAGAGAGGTCAGAGAGTTGTTCCTGAGATCCAAATACACCAGATCAGCATAAAACAAGAAGAGATCCCCTGGGATCGACTGGATGTGGTTGTTGGCTGCCAGCAGTTTCCTTATGTCCAGGGGGAAGAGGCTGGGGAGGCTGGGAAGTCCTTGGTCTCTGCAGTCTATTGTGTGATAGTCCAAACAGACACAAACCGAAGGGCACAAGAGCCCTGGAGGGAGAAGCAGCAAACAGCAGAAGAGCGGTGAAAGGCAGCGATAGAAGCATGGCAGCATTGTAAAGGTTTGGAGGCAGAGACAGCTACCGAGACATGCTGCCAAGCTGAGCAGCTATAGACAGCTACCGAGACATGCTGCCAAGCTGAGCAGCTATAGACAGCTACCGAGACATGCTGCCGAGCTGAGCAGCTATAGACAGCTACCAAGACATGATGCCGAGCTGAGCAGCTATAGACAGCTACCGAGACATGATGCCGAGCTGAGCAGCTATAGACAGCTACCGAGACATGGTGCCGAGCTGAGCAGCTATAGACAGCTACCGAGACATGCTGCCGAGCTGAGCAGCTATAGACAGCTACCGAGACATGGTGCCGAGCTGAGCAGCTATAGACAGCTACCGAGACATGGTGCCGAGCTGAGCAGCTATAGACAGCTACCGAGACATGCTGCCGAGCTGAGCAGCTATAGACAGCTACCGAGACATGGTGCCGAGCTGAGCAGCTATAGACAGCTACTGAGCTGAGCAGCAATGCCGCCACTGCTGTGAGGATCCTGGAGATCACATATCATCATAGATCAGATAGCAGCAGGGAAGGGGGAGGGGAAGCAAACACTGGGAATGTTCTCTGCATGGAAAATGTATCTTCACTATTGTGGAGTCAGAGCCTCACTGTTTATCCTCTCCTCCCTCCACACAGGTCCTCACGCGTCCCTGCTGATCCTCTCCATAGGGTATGTTATTAACCACATGCGGTGGATGACAAGATGTGGCCATGAGGATACTGTTTCCAGCACACTCCTTCCTATATGGTAAAACCTCTATACATCCTTGGTTAGTATTAGCCACCAATCTAACGTCCAGAAAAGTAATTTCATTGTTGCCAAAATGTGCAGTGAACTTGAGCCCAAATTCATTGCCATTAAGGTAGTTCACAAAGTTATGGAAGCAACTCTCACCATCTCTCCATATAACAACCAAATCATCTATATACCTTCCTATCCATTGTATAGATCCAAAGAAGGGGTTATCCTCAGAGAATATATATTTAAGCTCCAAAACTGACATTACAATATTGGCGAGAGATGGTGAGAATTTAGCTCCCATACTTACTCCCTGTATTTGTAAAAAAAATTCATCATTGAAAACAAAATAATTATGATTTAACAAGAAATCCGTGGCCATAATGAGGAACTCAATCTCTACAGCTGAATATGAGCTGAATTTGGTCAGATAGTATTCTAATGAAAAAATGGCAACTTGCTTGGGGATTGACGGATACAGTGCTACAACGTCCAGTGTTCCCAATTTCCAATCTTTGTTCCATCCCATGTTATTAACAATGTTAAGAACATGTTTGGTGTCCCTAATATGGGAGGGAGTTATGCCCACTAGGGGTTGGAGAAAATGATCCACCCAAGCCCCTAGTCTTTCCCCCATAGAGCCGATCCCGGCCACTATAGGTCTTAAAGGGGGAGGAAAAATACCTTTGTGAACCTTTGGTAGAGAATGATATACAGGAGTCACAGGGTCCTCAACATAAAGATAATCAGCTATTTTCTGATCCAAAACTCCCAACGTAACACCATCCTCCAACAAACGTCTCAATTTGGAGAGAAACACTTTCTTAGGGTCAGATGAGAGTTTACGGTATGTATTAGTGTCAGATAACATTTCATGATTCATTTTTTCATAAAGACCTGTATCTAACAGAACCACTGCGCCACCTTTGTCTGCGTTGCGGATAACCAGGTTTTTATTATTTTGTAATTCCCGCAAAGCGTTTTTTTCCTGTACGGTTAAATTACCAGAGTCATGGTGCCGGGGTTCTGTTGTTTCAAGAGCAGTGAGGTCTCTTTCCACCAGCTCCTGGAATCTATCAAGAGCCTCACACCGGGAGGATAATGGATAGAAACCAGGATTGCTGGTCTTGAAAGACGCCCCATGGGAACTCTCCCCTAAAACTGATTCAGAGGCAAGATCTTGCAAATAAAGTGCTGACATTTGTTCTGGAAAACTGGTGCACATATGTACAGACTCTACATGACCATTCCCAATGTTACATTCTGATTTATGTACATTAAAAAAATGTTTTTTGACTGTTAGGTTGCGTGAAAATTTATTAACATCAAGGATGGTTTTATATAGATCAAAATGACAAGTAGGGGAAAAATTAAGTCCTTTCTGCAGTACAGACAGTTGGCTATCAGAAATAATAAAGCTGGACATGTTAATAACAGAAACACTGCACACAGCTCTGTACACAGCTATATACAACATATACACCGCACACAGCTCTGTACACTGACATATACAACATATACACTACACACAGCTCTGTACACTGACATATACAACATATACACCGCACACAGCTCTGTACACTGACATATACAACATATACACCGCACACAGCTCTGTACTCAGCTATATACAACATATACACCGCACACAGCTCTGTACTCAGCTATATACAACATATACACCGCACACAGCTCTGTACACAGCTATATACAACATATACACTGCACACAGCTCTGTACACAGATATATACAACATATACACCGCACACAGCTCTGTACTCAGCAATATACAACATATACACCGCACACAGCTCTGTACTCAGCTATATACAACATATACACTACACACAGCTCTGTACACAGATATATACAACATATACACTGCACACAGCTCTGTACACAGATATATACAACATATACACTGCACACAGCTCTGTACACAGATATATACAACATATACACCGCACACAGCTCTGTACTCAGCTATATACAACATATACACCGCACACAGCTCTGTACACTGATATATACAACATATACACCGCACACAGCTCTGTACTCAGCAATATACAACATATACACCTCACACAGCTCTGTACTCAGCAATATACAACATATACACCGCACACAGCTCTGTACTCAGCAATATACAACATATACACCGCACACAGCTCTGTACTCAGCTATATACAACATATACACTACACACAGCTCTGTACTCAGCAATATACAACATATACACCGCACACAGCTCTGTACTCAGCTATATACAACATATACACTACACACAGCTCTGTACTCAGCTATATACAACATATACACTACACACAGCTCTGTACTCAGCTATATACAACATATACACTACACACAGCTCTGTACTCAGCAATATACAACATATACACCGCACACAGCTCTGTACTCAGCTATATACAACATATACACTACACACAGCTCTGTACTCAGCTATATACAACATATACACTACACACAGCTCTGTACACAGCTATATACAACATATACACTACACACAGCTCTGTACTCAGCTATATACAACATATACACCGCACACAGCTCTGTACACTGACATATACAACATATACACTACACACAGCTCTGTACACTGACATATACAACATATACACCGCACACAGCTCTGTACACTGACATATACAACATATACACCGCACACAGCTCTGTACTCAGCTATATACAACATATACACCGCACACAGCTCTGTACTCAGCTATATACAACATATACACCGCACACAGCTCTGTACTCAGCTATATACAACATATACACTGCACACAGCTCTGTACTCAGCTATATACAACATATACACCGCACACAGCTCTGTACTCAGCTATATACAACATATACACCGCACACAGCTCTGTACACAGCTATATACAACATATACACCGCACACAGCTCTGTACACTGACATATACAACATATACACCGCACACAGCTCTGTACTCAGCAATATACAACATATACACCGCACACAGCTCTGTACTCAGCTATATACAACATATACACCGCACACAGCTCTGTACTCAGCTATATACAACATATACACCGCACACAGCTCTGTACACTGACATATACAACATATACACCGCACACAGCTCTGTACTCAGCAATATACAACATATACACTACACACAGCTCTGTACACTGACATATACAACATATACACTATACACAGCTCTGTACTCAGCTATATACAACATATACACTACACACAGCTCTGTACTCAGCTATATACAACATATACACTGCACACAGCTCTGTACTCAGCTATATACAACATATACACTACACACAGCTCTGTACACAGCTATATACAACATATACACCGCACACAGCTCTGTACTCAGCTATATACAACATATACACTACACACAGCTCTGTACTCAGCTATATACAACATATACACTGCACACAGCTCTGTACACAGCTATATACAACATATACACCGCACACAGCTCTGTACACTGACATATACAACATATACACCGCACACAGCTCTGTACTCAGCTATATACAACATATACACCGCACACAGCTCTGTACTCAGCTATATACAACATATACACCGCACACAGCTCTGTACTCAGCTATATACAACATATACACCGCACACAGCTCTGTACACTGACATACAGGCCCGGACTGGTAATCTGGCCAGCCGGGCAAATGCCCGCTGGGCTGGCCGGATCACCAGTCCGTGGGCCGCCCGGACTACAAAAAAAAAAACAAAAAAATCATTATTTTAAAAAATCGCCGCTGCGGCCCGTTCCCCTCTGCCCGCTTCTGCCACCGCAGCCTGCCTGTTGCGCTCGGGCCGCTCCTGACGTGCAATGCAATCCTCCAATGCAATCAACGTGGAGGAGGAGCGGGGGGCCGCTGCGGCCGGCCGGCCGTGACGCACTCGTTGAACGTGCACCACAGCCGGCCGCAGCGGCCCCACGCTCCTCCTCCACGTTGATTGCATTGGAGGATTGCATTGCACGTCAGGAGCGGCCCGAGCGCAACAGGCAGGCTGCGGTGGCAGAAGCGGGCAGAGGGGAGCGGGCCGCAGCGGCAGGAGCTCTACGACGGCCAGGCAGTGGGATCGGTCTGCGTCAGGTCAGGTGTGTGTGAGTGAGTCTGTCTGTGTGTGTGAGTGAGTCTGTCTGTGTGTGTGTCTGTCTGTCGGTCGGTCGTGGGGGTAGTGTCACCCTCACCGCCTTGCAGCTCTGCCATCCTCCGCACTCTTCTCCTTCCATGTACCGGCACAGGCAGCAGTGACAGAGACGCTGCCTGCGCCCAATGCGTCCCGCAGGGGCATCTGTAGGGGGGGAGGGAGAGAGAGGGGGCCATCTATATGTGGGGGAGAGAGAGGGGGCATATATAAGGGGGGGAGAGAGAGGGGGCCCTCTATATGTGGGGGAGAGAGAGGGGGGCATATATAAGGGGGGGAGAGAGAGGGGGGCATATATAAGGGGGGGAGAGAGAGGGGGGGCCCTTCTATAAATGGGGGCATCTATCAAGGGGGAGAGAGAAGGGGGCCATCTATATGTGGGGGAGAGAGAGGGGGGCATATATAAGGGGGGAGAGAGAAGGGGGACATCTATATGTGGGGGAGAGAGGGGGGCATATATAAGGGTGGGAGAGAGAGGGGGGGCCCTTCTATAAGTGGGGGAGGGCATCTATCAAGGGGGAGAGAGAAGGGGGGCCATCTATATGTGGGGGAGAGAGAGGGGGCATATATAAGGGGGGAGAGAGAGGGGGGGGCCCTTCTATAAGTGGGGGGGCATCTATCAAGGGGGAGAGAGAAGGGGGCCATCTATATGTGGGGGAGAGAGAGGGGGCATATATAAGGGGGGAGAGAGAGGGGGGACATCTATATGTGGGGGACAGAGAGGGGGGCATATATAAGGAGGGGAGAGAGGGGGGCCCTTCTATAAGTGGGGGGGGCATCTATCAAGGGGGATAGAGAAGGGGGCCATCTATATGTGGGGGAGAGAGAGGGGGCATATATAAGGGGGGGAGAGAGAGGGGGCATCTATATGTAGGGGAGAGCGAGGGGGCCCTTCTATAAGGGGGGTATCTATGAGGGGGGAGAGAGAGTGGGGCATCTATAAGGGAGGGGGGAGAGAGAGGGAGCATCTATAAGGGGGAGGAGAGAGAGGGAGCATCTATAAGGGGGAGAGAGAGTGGGGCATCTATAAGGGGGAGGAGAGAGAGGGGGCATAAAAAGGGGGAGGAGAGAGAGGGGGCATCTATAAGGGGGGGAGAGAGGGGGGCATCTATAAAGGGGGGAGAGAGAGTGGGGCATCTATAAGGGGGGGGAGAGAGGGTGCCCTTCTATAAGGGGGGCATCTATGAGGGGGGAGAGAGAGGGGGGCATCTATAAGTGGGGGAGAGAGAGGTGGGGCATCTATGAGGGGGGGGAGGAGAGAGGGGGCATCTATGAGGGGGGGAGGAGAGAAGGGGGAATCTATATGTGGGCGAGAGAGAATGGGCCCTTCTATAAGGGGCGGCTGGTGATGTTAGTATATGGTGGTATTAGTCAGTAGCAGCGGTGATGTTAGTCAGTATGTGGTGGTATTAGTGTGTGGTGGTATTAGTCAGTGTGTGGTGGTATTAGTCAGTATCAGCGGTGGTGTTAGTCAGTGTGTGGTGGTATTAGTCAGTAGCAGCGGTGGTGTTAGTCAGTGTGTGGTGGTATTAGTCAGTAGCAGCGGTGATGTTAGTCAGTATATGGTGGTATTAGTGTGTGGTGGTATTAGTCAGTAGCAGCGGTGGTGTTAGTCAGTGTGTGGTGGTATTAGTCAGTAGCAGCGGTGGTGTTAGTCAGTGTGTGGTGGTATTAGTCAGTAGCAGCGGTGGTGTTAGTCAGTGTGTGGTGGTATTAGTAGCAGGGTTGGTGTTAGTCAGTGTGTGGTGGTATTAGTCAGTAGCAGGGTTGGTGTTAGTCAGTATATGGTGGTATTAGTGTGTGGTGGTATTAGTCAGTAGCAGCAGGGTGGTGTTAGTCAGTGCGTGGTGGTATTAGTCAGTAGCAGGGTTGGTGTTAGTCAGTATGCGGTGGTATTCATCAGCGTCTCGCACCAGGGCCCAGAAGACATTAGCTACGCCCCTGAATGGGGGCTGTGAAATCACTGCTGTATTCTTTTCTATAGTCTGCAGGGTGTAATACTCTGCAGCATTTGTATCTGGTGGCTATATGGTCAGTGTATGGCGGTATTAGTGAGTATATTGGTCGTGTACACTTACTTTTCTTCTGTGATAATTTTGGGCGTTATATATGTAAGAAAATAGTGTGACATAGTAGAACTTTGCAGTGGGGGGCATTTATATGTGGGCTGGTGGGGTTTGTGTGCCAGGGCTGCTTTTCTTCCCCAGTCCGGCCCTGCTGACATATACAACATATACACTGCACACAGCTCTGTACTCAGCAATATACAACATATACACCTCACACAGCTCTGTACTCAGCTATATACAACATATACACTGCACACAGCTCTGTACTCAGCTATATACAACATATACACCGCACACAGCTCTGTACTCAGCTATATACAACATATACACTACACACAGCAATATACACCGTACACAGCTATATACAACATATACACCGCACACAGCTCTGTACACTGACATATACAACATATACACCGCACACAGCTCTGTACACAGCAATATACAACATATACACTACACACAGCTCTGTACACTGACATATACAACATATACACTACACACAGCTCTGTACACTGACATATACAACATATACACCGCACACAGCTCTGTACTCAGCTATATACAACATATACACCGCACACAGCTCTGTACTCAGCTATATACAACATATACACTACACACAGCTCTGTACACTGACATATACAACATATACACTACACACAGCTCTGTACTCAGCTATATACAACATATACACCGCACACAGCTCTGTACTCAGCTATATACAACATATACACTACACACAGCAATATACACCGTACACAGCTATATACAACATATACACTACACACAGTTCTGTACACTGACATATACAACATATACACTGCACACAGCTCTGTACTCAGCAATATACAACATATACACTACATACAGCTCTGTACTCAGCTATATACAACATATACACCGCACACAGCTCTGTACTCAGCTATATACAACATATACACTGCACACAGCTCTGTACACTGACATATACAACATATACACCGCACACAGCTCTGTACTCAGCTATATACAACATATACACTACACACAGCTCTGTACTCAGCTATATACAACATATACACCGCACACAGCTCTGTACTCAGCTATATACAACATATACACTGCACACAGCTCTGTACTCAGCTATATACACTACACACAGCTCTGTACTCAGCAATATACAACATATACACCGCACACAGCTCTGTACTCAGCTATATACACTACACACAGCTCTGTACTCAGCTATATACAACATATACACCGCACACAGCTCTGTACTCAGCTATATACAACATATACACCGCACACAGCTCTGTACTCAGCTATATACACTACACACAGCTCTGTACTCAGCAATATACAACATATACACCGCACACAGCTCTGTACTCAGCTATATACACTACACACAGCTCTGTACTCAGCTATATACAACATATACAGTGCACACAGCTCTGTACACTGACATATACAACATATACACTACACACAGCTCTGTACTCAGCTATATACAACATATACAGTGCACACAGCTCTGCATGGAGATATGTATTGGCTGCCGTTTTCTTACGGAATACATCAGTTTGGATATATCCCTCGTTGTCCCGTTTCAGTTTTACATCTAGAAAATCAATTTCATCATGGTTATAGGTATATGTGACCCTGATGTTCCTAGAGTTGTTGTTAACACTCTCCATGAATGATTTTAATTCATCTACTGTTCCCTGCCAGATCATGAACACATCATCGATGAACCGCGCCCAAAACAGGACACGGTCTATCTCAGGCGGTCCATGATCTGACAGGAATAGGTCCCTCTCCCACAGCCCCAGAAACAGATTTGCATATGAGGGCGCACAAGCCCTGGAGCTGCAGGTAGAGGGACCCTTTGAACGTAAAGAAATTGTGTGTTAGTGTGAATCTTAAAAAATTCGACACTAACTTGACCATATTGCGCTCCATGCTACTCGTTTGTAGAAAAAATTCTGTCGCTTCAATGCCATCATCATGGCGGATACTCATATAAAGTGACTCAATGTCACATGTTACTAGAATCATATTGGTATCAAGTTGTATCCCACTCACTTTACCCTTGTGTAGGATGGCAGGCATTCAACTAATGGCTTTAAGACATAATCAATGAATTTGTTGATATTTTCAGTAAAATTACCTCCTCCAGATATGATCGGTCTCCCGGGTGGGCGTGTAGCGTTTTTGTGGACCTTTGGAAGAAGGTACAACGTTGGAATGGTTGGATGTTTAACTGTAAGGGCGTCATGTAGCTCTTTAGAAATTGTTCCCTCGGTTTCGGCTTGAAGAAGAATATCCTCCAGGCTAGACGAAAAAGAGGCAAGAGGGTTAAAGGTTAATTTTCTGTAGCAATTTGAGTCCCGTAATTGTCTGTATGCCTCTACCTCATACATATTCCTTGGCCAGACAACCGTATTGCCCCCTTTGTCTGCCGGTTTGTAAATCACGTCTTTCAGATTTTTCAATTTTTTAATACTCAGTCGTTGAGTTGGTGTAAGGTTATCACTCCTGATATTTGTTGGTATTGTTGCTAATTCTTTTTCTACAAACTTTACAAATAAATCAAAGGATGGACACAACGAAAATTGAGGGAATTTTTGTGATGTCTGTTCCCGTTCTAATTCATGTAATGCACGTAAAGCCGCTTGTTCTGTTGGTGAGGGAAAGATATCAACATCCTCATTCCGATGGTACCATCTCTTCAACATCAGGCTACGTGCAAACAGGTGTAGATCTTTGACTACTGTAAATGAGTCACGTCGGGAGGAAGGGGAGAACGTTAACCCCTTTTCTAAAAGAGATAAATCTGTTTCAGTCAAAACATGTGAAGATAAATTAATTACCTTAGGGCCCGAACTGTCATCTGATGGTCCCACACGATGTTCCTGTTTCCGTTTATTAGCCGTGTTGCTGTAGTTGAATTTCCTTTTGTTTCTTCTTTCGGTATAGGGGTTGTATCCTCCCATCTCACTCCGATTGCTCATGGAGGAAATAGAAGAAACTGACATCGATCTTCCTCGCATTCTAGGTGTGGATCTCACAGTTTTTTCACGTTGCCATCTGTACATTTTCTTTTGTTGGGCATCATTCAGATCCCGAGACAGCTTCTTCCCTTTTTCTCGTGTATATCTTTCTCCCATATGGTAAATTGTCCATCCAAGTGTGTGTTAAACCTTTCCAGTTCTTCCGGTTTTAATTCCTTCTTAAGTTGCTCTTGGAGTGATTCGATTTCACCATCCATTTTTTCTATAGATCTCTCTCTGATGAGAGTAGTAGTTGAGTGTAGTCCAGAGCGGCGGTTTGGCGGGCGTTCGGTAGCGGCGGGCGTTCAGTGGCTGCGTGCTTACTGTTATGTACTGATTGATTACATTTATGGAATACTTTGGGGAGCAAGGACACTTCCATAAATGTATTCAATCAAAAACACTGTATACTGTATTACATGTACATACACATCCATTGTAATTTCAATGGAGTGTCCAGCAGGGGCGCACTATATATAGAAGTCAATGGTACTCATTGACTTCTATATATAGTGCGCCCCTGCAGACGATCCATTGTAATTACACCCCCGGTTCGTGACGTCATCTCTTTTTAGAGAATCTGAAGTCTCCGGATCTACTAAATTAAGGGAAATAGCCCTATATGTGCATTTCCCATAATTAATGTACATTAGAAATTTGTCTAACTTTCCGTAAGTAATAACATATTAAAAAATAGTTGTGGCCGGACTTCTCCTTTAACCCCTTGCCTCTAAAGCCTGGTTTGGCCTTAATGACCAGGCTCATTTTTCAAAATCTGACCTGTCTCACTTTATGCTCTTATAGCTCAGTGATGCTTTAACGTATGCTAGCGATTCTGAGATAGTTTTTTCGTCACATATGACACTTTATATTAGTGGCAAAATTTGGTCAGTACGTTGTGTGTTTTTTTGTGAAAAACATCAATATATCATGAAAAATTTGAAAATTTTGCATTTTATGAACTTCTGAAATTCTCTGCTTCTAAAAAAGGAAGTCATATCACATAAATTAGTTACTAAATCACATTACCAATATGTCCTCTTTATTCTGGCATAATTTGGGAAACATATTTAACTTTTTTAGGGTGTAATGGGGCTTAGAAATTTATTAGCAAATTATCACATTTTGTGAAAGTTTCCAAAACTGATTTTTTTTCAGGGACCAGTTCTTTTTTTAAATGGATTTAGAAGGCTTGTATACTGGAAACCCCATAAGTCACCCCATTTTCGAAAGTACACCCCTCAAAGAATTCATCTTGGGGTAGGATGAGCATTTTGACCCCACAGGTATTACAGGAAAGTATTCAAAATTAGACAGTAAAAATGAAAAACACGAATTTTTCCAATAATATGTTTGTTTAGTTTGAAATCTCTCAATTTCACGAGGAACAAGAGAAAAAAAGTACCCCAAAATTTGTAACGCAGGTTCTCCTGAACACAGCGGTACCCCATATGTGGACGTAAACCACTGTATGGGCACACAGGAGGGCTCAGAAGGAAGGGAGCGCCAATTAGCTTTTTTAATGCAGATTTTGCTGAAGAAGTTTCTGAGCGCCAGGTGCGTTTGCAGCGCCCCTGTAGTGTCCGCAGAGGAGAAACCCCCCAAAAGTCACCCCATTTTGGAAAGTGCACCCCTCAAAGAATTCATCTTGGGGTGTGGTGACCATTTTGACCCCACAGGTATTAGAGGAAAGTATTTAAAATTAGACAGTAAAAATGAAAAACTTGAATTTTTCCAATAATATGTTCATTTAGTTTGAAATTTCACAAGGAACATGAGAGAATCCGCACCCCAAAATTTGTAACGCAGGTTCTCCTGAGTACAACGGTACCCCATATGTGGGCATAAACCACTGCATGGGCACACAGCCGGGCTCAGAAGGGAAGGAGCGCCAATTAGCATTTTCAGTTCAGATTTTGCTGAAGTAGTTTCTGAGCGCCAGGTGCGTTTTGCAGAGCCCCTGTAGTGTCCGCAGAGGAGAACCCCCCCAAAAGTCACCCCATTTTGGAAAGTACACCCCTCAAAGAATTCATCTTGGGGTGTGGTGACCATTTTGACCCCACAGATATTAGAGGAAAGTATTCAAAATAAGACAGTAAAATTGAAAAACTAGAATTTTTCCAATAATATGTTCGTTTAGTTTGAAATTTCTCAATTTCACTAGGAACAGGGGAGAAGCTGCATGCCAAAATCTGTAACGCAGGTCCTCCTGAGTAGAACGGTACCCCATATGTGGGCATAAACCACTGTATGGGCACACAGCCGGGCTCAGAAGGAAGGGAGCGCCAATTAGTGGTAAAGGGCAACGTGGGGTGGTAACGGATAAACTGAAGTGCTTATAGGTAATCTGGGATGGGTACCTGTAATTTGGGGTCGTTACAGGCAATCTGGCGTGGTTACGGGCAATCTGGAGAGGGTCACTGGCAATTTGGGGTGGTTGGAGGCAACGTGCAGTGGCCGGAGGCAACGTGCGGTGGTCAGAGGCAATCTGGGGAGAATTACGTGTGATTAGGGGCAACCTGGGGTGGTTACAGAAAATCTGCGGTGGTTACGGGCAACATGGGGTGGTTACAGACAATCTGGGGTGGTTACGAATAAACTGAAGTGCTTATAGGTAATCAGGGGTGGGTACATGTAATTTTGGGTGGTTACGGCAATCTAATGTGGTTACGGGCAATCTGGAGGGGGTCACTGGCAACGTGTGTGAGTTAGAGGCAACGTGCGGTGGTTATAGGCAACGTGCGGTGGTCAGAGGCAACGTGCGGTGGTTACGTGCAATCTGGGGGGTTACGGGCAATCGGGGCTGATTACGGACCATCTGGAGGGGGTCACTGGCAATTCGGGGTGGTTACGGTCAACATGTGGTGGTTACAGGCAACGCACGGTGGTTATGGGTAATGTGTGGTGGTTATAGGCAACGTGCGGTGGTTATAGGCAACGTGCAGTGGTAAGAGGCAACGTGCGGTGGTTATGGGTAATGTGTGGTGGTTATAGGCAACGTGCGGTGGTTATGGGCAACGTGCGGTGGTTATGGGCAACGTGCGGTGGTTATGGGCAACGTGCGGTGGTTATGGGCAACGTGCTGTGGTTATGGGCAACGTGCGGTGGTTATGGGCAATGTGCGGTAATTACGTGCAATCTGGCGTGATTACGGGCAACCTGGGGCGGATACGGACAACCTGCGGTGGTTACGGGTAATCTGGGGGGAGTTAGGGGTAATTTGGGAGTAAACTGCAATTGTTACTATAATAAAAAGTGTGTGTTTTATTTTAGAAGTGGCGGCGGGAGGAGGCAACGTTCTGCAGCCTCCTCCCGCCGCCGGATCGGCAGGAGGACACAGAATCTCCCCATAGACGCTGCGGTCGCATTGACCGTGGCGTTTATGGGGTTAACTGCCCGCGGGGAGCGCGGCTCCCCTCCGGGCAGAGGCAGCAGGAGGATGCTGTGTGACGTAGCCTCCTCCCGCTGTCCGATCACCGTTAGGGACAGCGGGGGGAGGCAGGGAAAGCATGAGGTTTGGGGAACGTCATGTTGCAGGAACTACTTGTTTTACATGAGATTTCCCAAACTTCATTTTGCGGCAAGGGGTTAAGGCCCAGCAGTAGTCAACATGGATGCCAGTTAAGGCCCAGCAGTAGTCAACATGGATGCCAGTTAAGGCCCAGCAGTAGCCAACATGGAGGCAAGGGCAGGCACAGCAGTTGTCAACATGGATGCCAGTTAAGGCCCAGCAGTAGCCAACATGGAGCCAAGGGCAGGCACAGCAGTAGTCAACATGGATGCCAGAAAAGGCCCAGCAGTAGTCAACATGAATGTCAGTTAAGGCCCAGCAGTAGTCAACATGGAGGCAAGAGCAGACACAGCAGTAGTCAACATGGATGCCAGTAAAGGCCCAGCAGTAGTCAACATGGATGCCAGTTAAGGCCCAGCAGTAACCAACATGAAGGCAAGGGCAGGCACAGCAGTAATCAACATGGATGCCAGTTAAGGCCCAGCAGTAATCAACATGGATGCAAGTTAAGGCCCAGCACAGGGCTCCAGACTAAAAAATTTACCTGGGAGCCATTGGCTCCTAACCTGAAAAATTTAGGCGCCAAATAGAATATTTGGTCGCCAACATTTTAAACCATGTAAAATTAATGTTATGTTACATGGGACTTACTGTGTGCAGAGGCCACGGCAGCAGCCTCCTCCTTTAGATGCTTTCTTTTCTTAGTTTGAAAACGTTCAACATGGAAACTTGCAACTTGACAACCATATACAGTCTGACTCAGTACTTCAGCTTCACTTGGCTAGCCTTTTAATGAGGCTTACTCTTCTGAACTTGAACTTAAAGGGAACCTGTCGACCCCCGTGCCGGGGTGACAGGCTCCCAACCCCCCGTTAGAGCCCCCTATACTCACCTCATCGCGTCGGGTCACGGAGATCTCAGCCGCTGCAGCCCGGCGTGCACACTGAGAGATGAGTCCAACGCTCATAGAGAATGACGGGAAAGTCCAGCGCTCCGTCATTCTCTATGAGCGTTGGACTCATCTCTCAGTGTGCGCGCCGGGCTGCAGCGGCTGAGATCTCCGTGACCCGACCATCTTCAGAAGTGGGACCCGGCGCGATGAGGTGAGTATAGGGGGCTCTAACGGGGGGTCGGGAGCCTGTCACCCCGACACCGGGGGTGACAGGTTCCCTTTAAAAGCTTGCAACAGTCTATACATACTGAGCTAGACTTATGACTGCAGCCATAGTGACCCCCCACAAGATGTGTATATAGATAGATATATCTCTCACCTAGTGACTAATGCAAGTGACCCCCTACAATACAGACACCTGAGGGGCCCTGATAATAATAATTGTGCATATATCTATCTCCCAGTGTCTGCAGCCAGTTTGCCCTACACTTATAGATGGCCCCCTCCCCTTATAGATGACCCCCTCCTTTTATAGATGACCCCCTCTACCCCCATTATAGATGCCCCCTCTTCTCCCCCCCTTATAGATACCCCCTCCCCTTATAGATGACCCCCTCTACCCCCATTATAGATGCCCCCTCCTCCCCCCCCATTATAGATGCCCCCTCCTCCCCCCCCATTATAGATGCCCCCTCTTCTCCCCCCCTTATAGATACCCCCTCCCCTTATAGATAGCCCCCTCTCCCCCCCTTGAAGATGGCCCCCTCTTCTCCCCCCATTATAGATGCCCCCCTGTTCTCTTCCCCCCATTATAGATGCCCCCCCCCCCTTTCCTCTATGCTAAGCAGTATTTAAAAAAAACAAACACACAAACTCACCTGACAACCCGCTCCCCCGGCGATCCTCTTCTTCTTTGGATGCTGTCCCCGGCTGATGCGCGGCTGCCGGGGGTGTCCCGTCCTATCCCCGGCAGCGCGGCGCATCAGTGAGCTCCCTGTACGCCGGGGCTGTGACTTCTGACACAGGAAGCGTCTCTGACGTGCGCTTCCTGTGCCGGAAGTCAGGGCCCCAGGCAGCTCACTGATGCGCCGCGCTGCCGGGGATAGGATGGGACACCCCCGGCAGCCGCGCATCAGCCGGGGACCCGGACTTAAAGAAACAGCACGCCGCCGCCGGGGCCAGTCGCAAATGGCGCCCAGATTAATAAATCTGGGCGCCATTTGCAAAATATCAGTCGCATTGGCGACCATTTTGGTCGCCATCTGGAGCCCTGCAGCAGTAGCCAACATGGAGGCAAGGGCAGGCACAGCAGTATTCAACATGGATGCCAGTAAAGGCCCAGCAGTAGCCAACAAGGAGGCAAGGGCAGGCACAGCAGTAGTCAACATGGATGTTAGTTAAGGCCCAGCAGTAGCCAACATGGAGGCAAGGGGAGGCACACCAGTAGTCAACATGGACGCCAGTGAAGGCCCAGCAGTAGTCAACATGGATGCCAGTTAAGGCCCAGCTGTAGCCAACATGGAGGCAAGGGCAGGCACAGCAGTAGTCAACATGGATGCCAGTGAAGGCCCAGCAGTAGTCAACATGGATGCCAGTTAAGGCACAGCAGTAGTCAACATGGATGCCAGTTAAGGCCCAACAGTAGTCAACATGGAGGCAAGGGGAGGCACATCAGTAGTCAACATGGATGCCAGTGAAGGCCCAGCAGTAGCCAACATGGAGGCAAGGGCAGGCAAAGCAGTAGTCAACATGGATGCCAGTGAAGGCCCAGCAGTAGTCAACATGGATGCCAGTTAAGGCCCAGCAGTAGTCAACATGGATGCCAGTTGAGGCCCAGCAGTAGCCAACATGGAGGCAAGAGCAGGAACTGCAGTAGTCAACATGGATGCCAGTTAAGGCCCAGCAGTAGCCAACATGGAGGTAAGGGCAGGCACAGCAGTAGTCAACATGGATGCCAGTTAAGGCCCAGCAGTAGCCAACATGGAGGTAAGGGCAGGCACAGCAGTAGTCAGCAGTAGTCAACATGGATGCCAGTTAAGGCCCAGCAGTAGTCAACATGGAGGCAAGGGGAGGCACATCAGTAGTCAGCAGTTGTCAACATGGATGCCAGTTAAGGCCCCGCAGTAGTCAACATGGATGCCAGTAAAGGCCCAGCAGTAGTCAACATGGATGCCAGTGAAGGCCCACCGGTAGTCAACATGGATGCCAGTTAAGGCCCACCAGTAGTCAACATGGATGCCAGTTAAGGCCCACCAGTAGTCAACATGGATGCCAGTAAAGGCCCCGCAGTAGTCAACATGGATGCCAGTAAAGGCCCAGCAGTGGTCAACATGGATGCCAGTTAAGGCCCAGTAGTAGCCAACATGCAGGCAAGGGCAGGCTAAGCAGTAGTTAGCAGTAGTCAACATGGATGCCAGTTAAGGCCCAGCAATAGCCAACATGGAGGCAAGGGCAGGCCCAGCAATAGTCAACATGGATGCCAGTAAAGGCCCAGCAGTAGTCACCATGGATGCCAGTTAAGGCCCAGAAGTAGCCAACATGGAGGCAAGGGCAGGCACAGCAGTAGTCAGCAGTAAAGGCCCAGCAGTAGTCAACATGGATGCCAGTTAAGGCCCAGCAGTAGTCAACATGGAGGCAAGGGGAGGCACATCAGTAGTCAGCAGTTGTCAACATGGATGCCAGTTAAGGCCCTGCAGTAGTCAACATGGATGCCAGTAAAGGCCTAGTAGTAGTCAACATGGATGCCAGTTAAGGCCCAGCAGTAGCCAACATGGAGGTAAGGGCAGGCACAGCAGTAGTCAACATGGATGCCAGTGAAGGCCCAGCAGTAGTCAACATGGATGCCAGTAACGGCCCAGCAGTAGTCAACATGGATGCCAGTTAAGGCCTAGCAGTAGCCAACATGCAGGCACAGCAGTAGTCAGCAGTAAAGGCCTAGCAGTAGTCAACATGGATGCCAGTTAAGGCCCAGCAGTAGCCAACATGGAGGCAAGGGCAGGCACAGCAGTAGTCAACATGGATGCCAGTAAAGGCCCAGCAGTAGTTAACATGGATGCCAGTAAAGGCCCAGCAGTAGTCAACATGGATGCCAGTAAAGGCCCAGCAGTAGTCAACATGGATGCCAGTTAAGGCCCATCAGTAGCCAACATGGAGGCAAGGGCAGGCACAGCAGTAGTCAACATGTATGTACATTACTGCTCTGGTCAATCCTGCCTTAAAAAAGCCTACAACATTGAAAAAAAGTAGAAAGTACTGGTGAAAGAATGGCAGATGACACCCGTAAGATAAGATGACATCCACTGATAACAGGCCCGGACTGGTAATCTGGCAAGGTGGGCAAATGCCCACTCCTGACGTGCTCCTCCAATCCAATCAACGTGGAGCAGGAGCGTGGGGCCGATGCGGCCGGCCGCAGCGGCCCTACGTTGATTGGAGGAGCACATCAGGAGCGGGCCAGCCGGGCCGAGGTGAGCGGGCTGTGGTGGCGGAAGGAGGCTGCGGTGGCGTGCGTGCATGTCTCTGCCCGCCTGATCCCCCCAAGTGCCGAGGGTCGCAGACGTGCCGCCGCGCCGCTGAGGACCTGGAGGAGAGAGAGGAGAGGGGCCGCCGCCGCAGATCCAAGATCCAGACCGAGGATATGGGGGGATGCAGGGGGGACTATTCTATATGGGGGGATGCAGGGGGGACTATTCTATATGAGGGGTGCAGGGGGGGGCTTTTCTTTATTGGGGGGATGCACAGGGGGGCTATTTTATATGGGGGGATTCAGGGGGGACTATTCTATATGGGGGGATGCAGGGGGCTATTCTATATGGGGGGATGCAGGGGGGCTATTCTATATGGGGGGAATGTACAGGGGGGCTATTTTATATGGGGGGATGTACAGGAGGGGGCTATTCTATATGGGGGAATGTACAGGGGGGCTATTTTATATGGGGGGGATGTACAGGAGGGGGGCTATTTTATATAAGGGGATGTAAGGGGGGCTATTCTATATGGGGGGATGTATAGATGAGGATGTTGCTGGAGCAAGAAGCCTAAAATGTCTGACAGATCCCATGGAGAGGAGGAGTCCTGGCCAGAGAAGCCTTCATGATGGCCGGAGCCAGATGGAGAAGAAAAGGAAAAGTGGACGTCTCTTCATGCAAAGAAGACGCCTACTGTGAGTCACATGATGTAATTGCACTATAATCACTTATAAGGTCTGCAGAACCTTTATACAGCTGGGATCTACCTCAGTATCTGGGGTGTCAAACCCGTCCCTCCAGGTGTTGCAAAACTACAATTCCCAACATGCTTTAGCTGTCCAGTCATGATGGGGTTTGTAGTTTTGTAACAGCTGGAGGGACGGAGTTTGACACCTGTGCTCTATGGTCACTGCTTTGGGAGAATATCGGTCTTTATATAGTGGCTGTTATGTGGTGCCAGTATAGTGGTATCCAGTCACTGTATGCGGAGGGTAGTGGGCATGGTGTGATGGTATAGTGGTATTATCCAGTTACTGTATGGTGAGGGTAGTGGGCATGGTGTGATGGTATAGTGGTATTATCCAGTTACTGTATGGTGAGGGTAGTGGGCATGGTGTGATGGTATAGTGGTATTATCCAGTTACTGTATGGTGAGAGTAGTGGGCATGGTGTGATGGTATAGTGGTATTATCCAGTTACTGTATGGTGAGGGTAGTGGGCATGGTGTGATGGTATAGTGGTATTATCCAGTTACTGTATGGTGAGAGTAGTGGGCATGGTGTGATGGTATAGTGGTATTATCCAGTTACTGTATGGTGAGGGTAGTGGGCATGGTGTGATGGTATAGTGGTATTATCCAGTTACTGTATGGTGAGGGTAGTGGGCATGGTGTGATGGTATAGTGGTATTATCCAGTCAGGGCCGCCATCAGGAATTTCGGGGCCCCATACAACCAAAGTGTCTGGGCCCCCCACATTAATAAAAAAAAAAATAGTGTGTTGGCCCCACGCCTTGCTGGGAGGTATAATTTGGTTCCGATCAATTCTAGAGAACTGGCTCATATTCCCCATTTTCCCCAGTGGCTTAAAATGTAACCTCTGTTATACAGATATAAAATTGTAGAACCTAAATGTGAACAAGGTGCAATGTAAATGTCCCCATACAGACACTTACTTGTATAGCTGCCTCTTGTGCTCTGTATGCAGTGCATTATACTCACCCCCTGCAACGTACAATTTATAGCGTGTCTACAAGCCCAGCGGGGCTCATTATGATGGAGACTAAAACTTATACAAGAGTGGGGTAGGGGTTCCCCTGTATTCAGAATGCTGTTGAGTACTAGGCAATGCCCCGTTTGGGGTTATTGAATTTCGAGGGTCTGGGGGGCTGTTTGATTTGTATATGTTCACCAATATCCCCCCCCCCCCCCCCCCCCGGTATGCTCACTAACATAGAATATGTTGATAAGGCTAATATAATGAGGCTGTTCCATGTTAGTGAGCATATACAAATCACCCCCCCCCCCCCAGGCAGACTAGTTTAGCTCACCCAAGCCAGTGATAGCGAATACATGGCGGTGAGAACGCTTTCTAGGAGATCCTGTTTGTGCAGCAGAGGTGTCTTTATCCTGCTCTGCATAGACCCTCGAAATTCAATAATCCCAGACGGGGCATTGCCGAGCACTCAACAGCATTCTGAATACAGGGGAACCCCTACCCCACTCTTGTATAAGTTGTAGTCTCCATCATAATGAGCCCCGCTGGGCTTGTAGACACGCTATAAATTGTACGTTGCAGGGGTGAATATAATGCACTGCATACAGAGCACAAGAGGCAGCTATACAAGTAAGTGTCTATTTGAATTGCACCTTGTTCACATTTAGGTTCTACAATTTTATAACTGTGTAACAGAGGTTACATTTTAAGCCACTGGGGAAAATGGGATATATGAGCCAGTTCTCTAGAATTGATCTCACACACAGACACCAGCACACATGTATACAGACACCAGCACACATGTATACACACATACAGACACCAGCACACATGTATACAGACACCAGCACACCAGGGCACAATAAAGTTTGAACTTCTGCAACCTGGAAAAATCACCTGATATCACCTGCAGTCCTATGTAACACCACATAACACAGTGGTATCTCTGAGTACAGATAATGTAGTAGCTGTCACCTGCAGTCCTATGTAACAGCACAGATAACACAGTGATATCTCTGAGTACAGATAATGTAGTAGATTTCACCTGCAGTCCTATGTAACACCACAGATTACACAGTGATATCTCTGAGTACAGATAACGTAGTAGCTGTCACCTGCAGTCCTATGTAACAGCACAGATAACACAGTGATATCTCTGAGTACAGATAATGTAGTAGCTGTCACCTCGGGGCGCCCCTACTAAATGATGTTCTACAAAATAAGAAAAGTGTCATACAGTGACTAACCGGTGATGTCTTCTTTGATCTGAGGCGTCACTTTCCCTTTTCCTCTCCATCCGGCCCAGACCTCCAGGATGATTCCTTCCAGATATGTTTCATCTTTTCAGAACCTGCAAGACAAACAATTAAGGCTCCGCACATTTCTAGCAACTTCCTTCCCTTCCTCCCTCCTGTAGGCTCCCATAGTAACTGCGCTGTTTGGTGTAATGTGCAGTAAAGCGAGTAGGAATGTGGGATGCCCCCTGTATGTAGGATCCCCTGCTGTGCCCCCTGTATGTAGGATCCCCCGCTGTGCCCCCTGTATGTAGGATCCCCTGCTGTGCCCCCTGTATGTAGGATTCCCTGCTGTGCCCCCTGTATGTAGGATCCCCTGCTGTGCCCCCTGTATGTAGGATTTCCTGCTGTGCCCCCATGAGCTAATAATGCCCCTAGAGGTGGCCCCCATGAACTAATAATGCCCCCAGAGTTACCCCCATGAGCTAATAATGCCCCCAGAGGTGCCCCCATGAACTAATAATGCCCCCAGAGGTGGCCCCCATGAACTAATAATGCCCCCAGAGATGCCCCCATGAGTTAATAATGCCCCCAGAGGTGCCCCCATGAACTAATAATGCCCCCAGAGGTGCCCCGATATACTAATAATGCCCCCAGAGGTGCCCCCATGAGCTAATAATGCCCCCAGAGGTGCCCCCATATACTAATAATGCCCCCAGAGGTGCCCCATATACTAATAATGCCCCCAGAGGTGCCCCCATATACTAATAATGCCCCCAGAGGTGCCCTCATACACTAATAATGCCCCCAGAGGTGCCCCCATATACTAATAATGCCCCCAAAGGTGCCCCCATACACTAATAATGCCCCCAGAGGTGCCCCCATATACTAATAATGCCCCCAGAGGTGCCCCCCATGAACTAATAATGCCCCCAGAGGTGCCCCCATATACTAATAATGCTCCCAGAGGTGCCCCCATATACTAATAATGCCCCCAGAGGTGCCCCCCAAGAACTAATAATGCCCCCAGAGGTGCCCCCATATACTAATAATGCCCCCGGAGGTGCCCCCATATACTAATAATGCCCCCGGAGGTGCCCCATGAACTAATAATGCCCCCAGAGGTGCCCCCATGAACTAATAATGCCCCCAGAGGTGCCCCCATACACTAATAATGCCCCCAGAGGTGCCCCCATACACTAATGCCCCCAGAGGTGCCCCCATACACTAATAATGCCCCCAGAGGTGCCCCCATACACTAATAATGCCCCCAGAGGTGCCCCCATATACTAATAATGCCCCCAGAGGTGCCCCCATATACTAATAATGCCCCCAGAGGTGCCCCCATACACTAATAATGCCCCCAGAGGTGCCCCCATGAGCTAATAATGCCCCCAGAGGTGCCCCCATACACTAATGCCCCCAGAGGTGCCCCCATACACTAATAATGCCCCCAGAGGTGCCCCCATATACTAATAATGCCCCCAGAGGTGCCCCCATACACTAATAATGCCCCCAGAGGTGCCCCCATGAGCTAATAATGCCCCCAGAGGTGCCCCCATATACTAATAATGCCCCCAGAGGTGCCCCCATATACTAATAATGCCCCCAGAGGTGCCCCCATATACTAATAATGCCCCCAGAGGTGCCCCCATATACTAATAATGCCCCCAGAGGTGCCCCCCATGAACTAATAATGCCCCCAGAGGTGCCCCCATATACTAATAATGCCCCCAGAGGTGCCCCCATACACTAATAATGCCCCCAGAGGTGCCCCCATATACTAATAATGCCCCCAGAGGTGCCCCCATACACTAATAATGCCCCCAGAGGTGCCCCCCATGAACTAATAATGCCCCCAGAGGTGCCCCCATACACTAATAATGCCCCCAGAGGTGCCCCCGATGAACTAATAATGCCCCCAGAGGTGCCCCCATACACTAATAATGCCCCCAGAGGTGCCCCACATATACTAATAATGCCCCCAGAGGTGCCCCCATACACTAATAATGCCCCCAGAGGTGCCCCCATGAGATAATAATGCCCCCAAAGGTGCCCCCATGAGCTAATAATGCCCCCAGAGGTGCCCACATATACTAATAATGCCCCCAGAGGTGCCCCCATATACTAATAATACCCCCAGAGGTGCCCCCATATACTAATAATGCCCCCAGAGGTGCCCCCCATGAACTAATAATGCCCCCAGAGGTGCCCCCATGAGATAATAATGCCCCCAGAGGTGCCCCCATATACTAATAATGCCCCCAGAGGTGCCCCCATTAGCTAATAATGCCCCCAGAGGTGCCCCCATTAGCTAATAATGCCCCCAGAGGTGCCCCCATATACTAATAATGCCCCCAGAGGTGCCCCTATATACTAATAATGCCCCCAGAGGTGCCCCCATACACTAATAATGCCCCCAGAGGTGCCCCCCATGAACTAATAATGCCCCCGAGGTGCCCCCATATGCTAATAATGCCCCCAGAGGTGCCCCCATACACTAATAATGCCCCCAGAGGTGCCCCCATACACTAATAATGCCCCCAGAGGTGCCCCCATACACTAATAATGCCCCCAGAGGTGCCCCCATACACTAATAATGCCCCCAGAGGTGCCCCCATATGCTAATAATGCCCCCAGAGGTGCCCCCATACACTAATAATGCCCCCAGAGGTGCCCCCATACACTAATAATGCCCCCAGAGGTGCCCCCATGAAGTAATAATGCCCCCATAGGTGCCCCCCATGAACTAATAATGCCCCCAGAGGTGCCCCCATATACTAATAATGCCCCCAGAGGTGCCCCCATATACTAATAATGCCCCCATAGGTGCCCCCATATACTAATAATACCCCCATAGGTGCCCCCCATGAACTAATAATGCCCCCAGAGGTGCCCCCATATACTAATAATGCCCCCATAGGTGCCCCCCATGAACTAATAATGCCCCCAGAGGTGCCCCTAAAAAAACAAACATCCTACTCACCTAATCCACGCTGTGCTTGCAGCAGCTCTTCCTCCTCCTCTTCGGGCTCCATCTTGCGAGCCGCAGGGACGGGACTTCCGGCAGGCGTAATGACGTCACATGATCACACCTGCCGGAGAGGTCACGGCCCGGCCTCCCATAGGCTGCTGGTATGAAGTGCCGGCAGCCAGGCCTGTATTTAGAGTTTATGCTGCCCTAGGCACTTTGCACGCTGAGGCGCCCCCCCCCCCCATTACTGTACATGCATGGTATATACCCTGGCACTTGGGTGCCGCTCTGCTTGATGCCCGCTGTTCTCATCAAACAAATGTGATGGAGGAAGGAAGGAGGCCGGGGACGTCTTAGTTTGGGGGCCGCTTCTGTCCAGTGTCGGACTGGGGGACCTGGGGACCACCAATATAGAACCAGTGAGACACGACATGCTGACCCCGTCCTTTCCTGAATTCATCTGTATTTGTGACAAATCCCTACATTTATACAGCTCTCAGGGTATGCTGGGAGTTGTAGTCTCTGAGAGGACAACCCTGTAATGAATCACTGTGTGCAGAGGCTCCTGGTGGCTGCAATCTGTGGGTGACAACCATCAGCCCTGAAGGTCCAGCAATACATCTGTCTACACTGTACTACAACTCCCAGCAGACTGTCAGTACATGCTGGGAGTTGTAGTGCCTGCAGCTGTTGTAGTTGGGTCCTATACACTGGATGCTTTGTGGCATATAAGAATACATAGATCTGTGGGGCTCAGTGCAGGGAAGTGACCCCAGAACATCACTAATAGGGTAGGGGGAGATGTTTTGTTCTATCCCCTATTAGTGATGTTCTGGGGTCACCTCCCTGCACTGAGCCCCCACAGATCTATGTATTCTTATATGCCACAAAGCATCCAGTGTATAATGCACCTAGGACCCAACTAGAACAGCTGCAGGCACTACAACTCCCAGCATTTATTGACAGTCTGCAGCCCTCAGCATATGCTGGGAGTTGTAGTGCCTGCAGCTCTTGTAGTTGCGTCCTAGTTTAAAAGTTTGCACTAGTGTACTGTAGTGACCGCGGGGCTGTGTCAGTACACTACCGCAAACAATACACTGACCCATTTAGACCCCAATGGTACACAGGCTCTGCACACTATAGAAGTGATTACAGTGCAGTTACTAATGACTCACAGGTGACGTCTTCTCCGATTGCCGTCGCTTCTTGCTTTCTTCTCCATCTGGCGCAGCAATCAAGAAGACTTCTCCGACCACAACTAGTCTGCAAGCAGGCAGCTGGGGGTGACTGGGGAAGGGAGGCAGCTGGGGGTGGCAGGGGAAGCCGCTGGGGTGAAGGGGAGAAGCTGGGGTGACAGGGGGAAGGAGAGCAGCTGGGGTGACGGGGAGGGGGAGCAGCTAGGGGTGGCAGGGGGAGAATCTGGGGAGGCAGAGGGAGCAGCTGGGGGCAGGGGGAGTAGATGGGGGCAGGAGGAGGAGCAGATGGGGAGCAGCTGGGGTGAGAGGGGCAGGGGTAGTAGATGGGGGCAGGGGGAGCAGCTGGGGTGAGAGGGGCAGGGTGAGCAGCTGGGGTGAGAGGGGCAGGGGTAGTAGATGGGGGCAGGGGGAGCAGCTGGGGTGAGAGGGGCAGGGGGAGCAGCTGGGGTGAGAGGGGCAGGGGTAGTAGATGGGGGCAGGGGGAGCAGCTGGGGTGAGAGGGGCAGGGGGAGCAGCTGGGGGGGCAGAGGGAGCAATGTGGGGCAGAGGGATCAGCTCGGGGGCAGCAGCTGGGGTGGCAGGGGGAGTAGATGGGGAGCAGGAGGAGCAGCTGGGATGGCAGGCAGGGGGAGCAGATAGGGGGCAGCTAGGGTGGCAGGGAGAAGATTGGGCAGCTGGGGTGGCAGGGGGAGAAGATGGGGGACAGGCGGAGGAGCAGATGGGGCAGGGGGAGAAGATGGGGGGCAGGAGGAGCAGCTGGGGGGCAGGGAGAGCAGCTGGGGGTGCTGGTGGAGAGGCTGGGGGGTGCTGACAGAGAGGCTGGGGGGGTGCTGACGGAAAGGCTGGGGGAGAGGCTGGGGGTGCAGGAGGAGAGGCTGGGGGTGCAGGAGAAGAGGCTGTGGGAGAGGCTGTGGGGTGCAGGAGGAGAGGCTGAGGGGTGCAGGAGAAGAGGCTGGGTGAGGCTGTGGGGTGCAGGAGGAGAGGCTGGGGGTGCAGGAGAAGAGGCTGGGGGAGAGGCTGTGGGGTGCAGGAGGAGAGGCTGTGGGGGGCAGGAGGAGAGGCTGGGGGGTGCAGGAGGAGAGGCTGGGGGTGCAGGAGGAGAGGCTGGGGGAGAGGCTGGGGGGTGCAGGAGGAGAGGCTGTGGGGTGCAGGAGGAGAGGCTGTGGGGTGCAGGAGGAGAGGCGGGGGGGGGTACAAGAGGAGAGGATGGAGGGGGTACAGGAGGGGGGGTACAGGAGGAGAGGCTGGAAGGGGGTACAGGAGGAGAGGCTGGAAGGGGGGTGCAGGAGGAGAGGCTGGAGGGGGGGTAGAGGAGGAGAGGCTGGGGGAGAGGCTGTGGGGTGCAGGGGGTGAGGCTGAGGGGTACAGGAGGAGAGGCTGTGGTGTGCAGGAGGAGAGGCTAGAGGAGGTACAGGAGGAGAGGCTGGGGGTGCAGGAGGAGAGGCAGGGGGGTACAAGAGGAGAGGCTGGAGGGGGTACAGGAGGGGGGGTACAGGAGGAGAGGCTGGAGGGGGGGTACAGGAGGAGAGGCTGGAGGGGGGGTACAGGAGGAGAGGCTGGAGGGAGGGTACAGGAGGAGAGGCTGGAGGGGGGGTACAGGAGGAGAGGCTGGAGGGGGGGTACAGGAGGAGAGGCTGGAGGGGGTACAGGAGGAGAGGCTGGAGGGGGGGTACAGGAGGAGAGGCTGGAGGGGGGGGTACAGGAGGAGAGGCTGGAGGGGGGGTACAGGAGGAGAGGCTGGAGGGGGGTACAGGAGGAGAGGCTGGAGGGGGTACAGGAGGAGAGGCTGGAGGGGGGGTACAGGAGGAGAGGCTGGAGGGGGGGGTACAGGAGGAGAGGCTGGAGGGGGGGGTACAGGAGGAGATGCTGGTGGGGGGGTACAGGAGGAGAGGCTGGAGGGGGTACAGGAGGAGAGGCTGGAGGGGGGGTACAGGAGGAGAGGCTGGGGGAAGAGGGAGCCGCCGGGGGAGCAGAGGCAGGTGAGGCAGTCTTGGCAGGTCCCCCCTTCCCATGCAGCTTTGGTCCGGTGAGCTTCCAGCACACGCTGCCTCTATCACTGGCCGAAAGCTCAAAGCTGCAGCCCCGCGGTCCAGGAACTTCTCTCCTGCTCGGCGCGATGACGCCACGTGCGCCGCTGCCAAGCAGGAGAGAAGGACCGCAGGGCTGCAGCTGTGAGCTTCCGGCCAGTGATAGAGGCAGTGTGTGCCGGAAGCTCACCGGACCGAAGCGGCACAACCCCCCCCCCCCCCAGGTGGCAAGGGGGGCCATGCGGGCCCCCCTAGCGTAGCGGTCGGGGGGGGGGGGCGGCGGCCGGCGGGCCAGCCGGGCCCCCACCCCCATGTCTCTTAGGGTCCGGGCCCCATACAGCAGTACCGGTTGTACAGCCCTATCAGCGGCCCTGTATCCAGTCACTGTATGGTGAGGGTAGTGGGCATGGTGAGATGGTATTACTCGTATTATTGGTAATATTACGTTTTATATAGTGGATTGTATTCAGTCACAGTATAGTGGTGTTAGTCATTATGTGGTAATAATGGCCGTGCTCATGGTGTGGTGATGTTATTTGTTACTTATATACTGGTAGTATTGGCAGTATTGGTGGGTTTGCTTAGTAACAGTATGGCAGTAACGTGTACAGTATGGGGATATTTGCTTACAGGTGTTATTAACTATGACTATTATCATGCACAGAAAATTCTTACCTATGTTTCCATCATATATTGTCCTGGGGCCCTACTTATACCTGAGATAGATAGATAGATAGATAGATAGATAGATAGATAGATAGATAGATAGATAGACAGACAGATAGACATTTCCTACTGGATATCTATCTATCTATCTAGCAGCTTATTATGTAGCTTTGATTACACATGAGATCACAACCAGACACATTTTAATAATTAAAACCTTACTACTTATACCGCCATTATATGGTGTGCAGACATAGTCAGGATAAAAGGGATTTAAAAACTATAGTAACTTTGGTCCAAAAACAGCACCACCCTGTCCTCAGACTGTCTATGGTTATTACAGCTTGGCTCCATTCACTTCAATGGAACTGAGCTGCAATACCTCACAGAAACTGAAGAAGAGTGTGGCGCTGTTTCTGGAAGAAGGTGGCCATGTTTTTCTCCTATAAAGGGAATCTGTGAGGTCCATTCCAGGTCTAGGGCTGTAGATCTCAGCAGACAGGTGTGAGGGAGATATCATTGACAGACCCTTTAGTCCAGTGTAAACTTATATAATTGTCTTTTTCATCAGAGCAGCAGCACCACCCTATTTGTCCATCAGTCAGAGCAGGAAGGGGCGGGGGCAGAAAGTGCTGCTGTGGCTCCACCTCTGTGACACTTCAGCTGGTAATGAAAAGAATGATTATAGAGGTTTACACTGGACTAAAGATCCAGTCCCTGACCTGTACGCTGGGATTTACAGCTCTGTACCTGGTATAGACCCCACAGGTTCCCTTTAAGGACATGCTCATTCCTAATCCAATGCGGATTTGATGCTTCTGATTTAATCAATTGAAATGAATGCATAAATATGCCACATCAAATCCACAGCAGATTGTTATAGCATTTTTAGGTGCTAATGGTGGGGTTCACATGTTTAAGGGAGTAGTGGGGGACACGGCTAAATGAAGCAGAATTTGCTACAGCATGTATTTTACACGGCTATCCAAGATATGGTATGTGGGCTGCTGGGGTTTGATTGCCAAGGCTGACTTTAAGTCCCAGTCCGGCCCTGACAGATAATATGGTTCGAAATGGACAAGACAAGGAAAGTAAATTGAATTTGATTATGAATTTGACTGTAGCAGTTGGGGTAACATTCCCTGCATCATGTGACTCCCCACTTCTCCCCCCAGTTGTTTTGAGTTTGAATTTGACTGTAGCAGTTGGGGTTAGTTTAACTGGTTGACTTGCGGAAATGCGCACCGATGCGGTGCACCTTGTTGAGCAAGTCAGCCACATTGGAGTAAGTTTTAAGGAACCGCAGCAAAACTAGGTTGAAGACGTGGGCCAGGCATGGTACATGTGTGAGGCTGCCAAGTTGCAGAGCCGCCACCAGATTCCTCCCCTTGTCACACACAACCAAGCTCACTGCTAATTACACACGAACCCGGGTGCTGACAGCTAACTGGCTAGGCCAGCTGTCAGTCACCATCAAGGGTACACCTGATGCCTCTTGACCGGGGGTGGTGAGGCCACGGCTAGACAGTCCCACTCCTCCGCAGACGTAGTGTGATGTCAGAGCATGGCAGTGAGGAGAACCATTAAAAGTGAGTGAGGAAGCAAGTGAGCCTCACAAAAATTATGCCAGACACAGCATGGCAGTGAGGACACAGAGAACCATTAAAAGTGAGTGAGGAAGCTAGTGAGCCTCCCAAAAATTGGATTGAGTGCAGGGGCTGGGATATTTAGTGGACACGAACCCGGATGCTGACAGCTAACTGGCTAGGCCAGCTGTCAGTCACCATCAAGGGTACACCTGATGCCTCTCAACAGGGGTTGGTGAGGCCCCGGCCACTGCTAGAGCGAAAAAAATAAAATAAGACAGCTGGCTGGTTGTCGGGGGCGCGATCGTTGGGCCCCCGGCAACCAGTCCCGCTCCTCCGCAGACGTAGTGTGACGTCAGAGAATGGCAGTGAGGACACAGGGAACCATTAGAAGTGAGTGAGGAAGCAATTGAGCCTCCCAATAATTAGGCCAGATTTGTGGAAGAAGACTTGGCTGTTGGCTGAGAATTGAAGAGGAGGAGTAGAGGAGTACCAAGAATCTTCATGTTGAGCTGCTTTCCCCTGGTGGACAGTTGAATTCAGGTGAAATCCAGGCTTTGTTCATTTTTATAAACGTCAGCCTGTCAGCGCTGCCAGTTGACCGGCGGGTGCGCTTATCAGTGATGATGGCACCAGCTGCACTGAAGACCCGCTCTGACAACACGCTAGCGGCAGGACAGGTCAGCACCTCCAAGGCGTAAAGCACCAGTTCGGGCCACGTATCCAGCTTTGAAACCCAATAGTTGTAGGTAGCAGAGTGATCGGGAAGGACGTTGGTATAGTCAGCAAGGTACTCCCTCCCCATCTTCCTGAAGGCTTCCCCCCTACTCTGTCTAGACTGGGGATGGTTGACATAGTCTTGCTGGGGTGCCATGAAACTGTCAAAGGCCTTGGAGAGTGTTCCCCTGCCCCTTGACAAGCTGCCTGCTCCACCGCTCCTCGGCCCACAGAACTATGTCCTCTGGCGCTAGTGGTGTCAGATGGGAAGTACATTTTCAGCTTCTGCACCAGGGCCTGTTGATATTGATTCACTCTCATACTGCGTTCCTCGGCAGGAATGAGAGTGGAAAAGTTCTGTTTGTACCGAGGGTCCAGGTGGGTAAACACCCAGTAATCTGTGTTGTCAAAAAAAAATTTAACCCGAGGGTCACGGGAAAGACAGCCTAACAAAGTCAGCCGTGTGCGCCAGGGTCCCAACACGCAAGAACTCCCTCTCCTCACTAGCCTCAATTTCCTCCTCCTCCACCAAATCCTCCTCTTCAGGCCATACACACTCAACTAAGGATTGAGCATGGGTACCCTCTTCAGTGGCGGCAGCAGTCTGCTCCTCTTCCTCCTCATCCTCTACTCTGTGGTGAGAAACTGAAGTCAGGGACAGGGTGGTCTGGCTATCTAGCAGGGGCTGTTCCTCACCCGTCTCCCGAGACGAAGGCAAGGTGTCAGACTTCAGGCTGAGCAGGGAGGATTTAAGCAGACACAGCAGCGGGATGGTGAGGCTGATGATTGTTGACTCATCAAAGGGGCCCAGTAACTGACAGATAGCAGACATCCACGTCCACTCCTCATTGTAGATTGTTTGCACAGAGGTTGACATCTGGCATTCCACAATGGCTCTGCTTTGCTGGTAAACCCTGGCTACCATCTGGAAGGTGGAATTCCACCTTGTGGGCACGTTGCACAGTAGTCTGTGAGCCGGCAGTTGCAAGCGCCTTTGCACTGCCGTAAGGGTGGCAGCATCCGTGGTTGACTTGTGGAAATGCGCACAGATGCGCCGCACCTTGGTGAGCAAGTCAGCCAAATTGGGGTAGGTCTTAAGGAACTGCTGCACCACTAGGTTGAACACATGGGCCAGGCATTGTACATGTGTGAGGCTGCCGAGTTGCAGAGCCGCCACCAGGTTCCGCCCGTTGTCACACACAACCATGCCTGGTTTGAGGCTCCGTGGCGTGAGCCAAAAATCTGACTGCGCCGTGATGCCCTGCAACAGCTCCTGGGCCGTGTGCCTCGTCGCCTAAGCTCAGCAGTTTCAACACCACCTGTTGGCGCTTAGCCACCGCACTGCTGATGCTACAAAATGGAGACGAGGTGCTCGTGGAGGAAAATAGAGAGGAGGAGGAAGAAGAGGAGAAAGGTGTACAACTCATGAGAGGCCCTGCAATCCTCGGTGTGGGCAGCACACGAGTGAAACCAGGGTCAGACTCTGTCCCAGCCTCCACCAAGTTAAACCAATGTGCCGTGAGGGAAATATAGTGTCCCTGCCCGCCAGCACTTTTCCACGTGTCCGTGTTTAGGTGGACCTTGTCGCTGACAGAGTTGGTCAGGGCACGGATGATGTTATCCGACACATGCTGGTGAAGGGCTGGGACGGCACACTGTGAAAAGTAGTGGTGGCTGGGGACAGAGTACCGAGGGACAGCCACCGCCATGAGGTTCCTTTTTTTGAAAAACATGTTTTTATTGAATTTTCATATTCAACTTTGGATAGGGTAGGGAAGGGGAGGGGGTGGGGTGGACGGGTAAGAGGGAGAGGAGAGGGAATGGGTGGGGGACGTGGCAGAGATTGTCAAAAAGAGTAGATACATCGGCCAATGACATAGTTATACAGTGCACAGTCATGACACAGTAACAGTACAATATCAATTACAAGAATCAGGCTTCTCACATTGCACTTAAATGTGAGGAGGTGTAGTGAATACGGCGGCTTAAGATAGTTTACCTTGAGTGTTTCTCTGCCACCTCTAGGGGAGCAAACAATAAGTTTTGTGAACTGTCAACCAAACAAAAACAGAAAACCAAGAAAATGCAGGCAAAGCAGTGCGGGAGCAACAACAAGGGCGCGAGCCGCCCTCCAACAGGTTGAAAACAAAAGAAGGGAGTAGTGGGTAAAAGCAGTCGAGCACCAACCAGCTCATATCAAACAGGGGGATTGGACGAGAGTGACTGCTCCAAGTACCAAGTGGTATGTTGGAACGTGGTCCGTAATTTCTGTTGTATTCTGGTGGGCATAATTTGGATAAAGGAATCCCAGAGTAGGAAAAAGGCCTTGACTTTAGACTCTTTGTGTAGGGTGGCCTCGACCCAATCCATTCTAAAAAGAAAGGTTAGTTTCTATAGAAAAAGCCGTAGGGACGGGGTCGGGGAGAGCCACTCCTGCAATATTGACTTCCTGGCAGCTGCAGATACCATGAAGAGTTTTTTAGCTACCCTTGAGCAGGGGTGGACGGTATAATCTATGTGGCCGAAGATGGCCCATTCGGGGGTTAAAAGTACGTGGTTCAGCAGATTAGTGCATGCAAAGTCTTTAATTTGCTTCCAGAAGACCTGGATTTCCGAGCAGTCCCAAAAGCAATGATAAAGGTCGGCATTGAGGGCCTGACATCTGGGGCACGCGGACGATGGAATACGTCCCATTAAGTAGTTTCGGTGTGGAGATATATACGCCCTATGTGTGGTTTTTTACTGCCATATCCCAATAGGATGCGGCAAGGAGGATTTTTTGTGCCCTGTATAATGTATCCACCAAATCCGAGGAAGTGAGATGGGGCATATGTTGCAGCCATTTAGAGAGGCTGTGAGGGGAGGTGGAGTAGTCAAGGTTTGAACGTAAAAAAGTATAGTAGAGATAAGATGTGAAGCGTTTTTAGTTTTTATTAGAAGATTGACTGTGAGGTCCTCCTTGTCTTGTGGCTTTACTATGTGTAGTATTTTCCTTGCATAACTAGAAGCCTGCAAGAACGGAAAGAAAGCAGAAGAGGGGAGAGCAAATTTAGATTGCGCTTCAGAAAAGGACAGAGTGGAGGTTAGTGTAGGAGAGAGTATGTCCAAGACTGTAGTTATGTTATGGTGGGATTGCCAGGCAGAAAAGACGTGTGCAGGTTTTCCATCTTGGAAATTGGGATTTCCCAGGAAGGGGAGCAGCAGGGACACATGTACAGGTAAGTCTGAGAGCCTACGGACAGCCTGCCAGGCTTTTATGGGCGGGGAAAGCAATGGATTGCGCCTAATATTGTCGGGGAGTTGATCAGGGGATGCATGTAAGGCGTAGAGTAAGGAGCGTGGGCCCACAAAACTACCGTCTATGTCATGGGATGTGTAACAGGAGAGGCCATGGGTCCAATCTCTGACTATGCGTAAAAGGGCGGCCAGGTTGTAGTTTCTAAGATTAGGGAAATTAAGGCCACCATTATATTTAGTTTGTTCTAGGTATCGCATGGCTATTCTAGGAGGAGCATTATTCCATATGAAGCGTCTGTATGTCACTGTAATTAGTTTATTGTCAGACTGTTTGAGGTACAACGAAAGGGACTGCATGATGTAAAGGAGCTTGGGGAAGGCGATCATTTTGATTAGGTTGGCTCTTCCTGAGAAGGATAAGGTGAAAGATTCCCAGGGTTGTAATAAAGTTTTAAGATGAGTGTGATAGTGTTTGAAGTTAGTGGAATACAGGCTGTAGGGATTTCTAGTGATAAGGACTCCTAGATATTTTATGTGGGAGCATGCCCATTTTATGGACCATTGAGCCTGACCCAGAAGGTAGGCGTCAAGGAGACGTCTGGTCTCTAGATAACGCTCCTTTGATTCTGGGGTGTTAGTGAGAAGATGGGTGGTATGGGCAGCAACTAACTCCGCGTTCAAAGTGTTACATTTTTCCAACTGTTTCTTTTTCCTGTGAGAGACATATGCTATAATCTGCCCTCGCAGGACAGGCTTGGAGGCCCTCCACAGGAGACTAGGGTCGACCGCATGCTCCAGATTGTCGTCCACATAGTTCGCCCACCCCTGCGTTAAGAAGGCCCTAAAGTCATCAGAGTCTGAAAGGTTGGCGGGAAAGCGCCAATTTCTACTGGTGCGGGTGACTATACCAAGGTTTAAGGTTACAGTTATTGGTGCATGATCTGATACTATGATAGGATGTATCCTAGCATCCAGTATGAGAGGGAATAGAGAGGAAGAAGCCAAGAAGTTGTCTATTCTGGAGAAAGAGTTATGGACGTGTGAAAAAAGGTATATTCTTTGGAGGAGCCATTTTTCAGGCGCCATGGGTCACATAGAGAAGATTGGGCCAAGACGGAGAGTAATGTTTGGTTGGCCTGCGGTGGCTGCATCATATGTGACGATCTGTCTAACTGGGGGTCCAAGGCAACATTAAAGTCCCCCCCCCCCACACTAGGGGATGATGCTGTTTTGTGGTTAGGAGCTGCAAAATGTTAGAGTAAAAGGCTGCGTTCGAGGCATTTGGGGCATATGTGTTCAGTATAGCGTATCTAGTATCATGGAAAGTAATGTCTAAAAGTATGTATCTGGCCTCTGGGTCTATGATTTGATCATGAATCGTGTGGGGGAGATCTCTATGTATGAGGATGGCCACACCTCGGGATTTAGTGGAGTGGGGGCCGAGATACAAGTGCCTATCCATGGAGCTGTAAGAGATTTGTCCCCAGATCGCCAGTGGGTTTCCTGGAGTAGCACTAGTTGCGGTTTAAAGCGATGGAGATGTGTCAGGACCCTCTTACGTTTGACCGGGGAATTAAGTCCCGCTACATTCCACAAGAGTAATTTCAAGGTGGGAGTATGAGTGAGTGTTGGTGCATTGGGTGCTGCTGCTGTCATCCTATACCTGATCTGAAGATGTGGTGGAACAAAAGACATAAACCAGTGGCTCCCCGACACCCGTCCCAGCGAGCAGGAACCGTAGGAGCAAAAGGAGGAGGGCAA